>NW_016919092.1:113273-174085 GCF_001483705.2 Eufriesea mexicana
AAATACGTCGTTTGTTTAAGTAGTAGCTAATAATTTATTAACTTTTTTGACTTTTATAGTTAATATACGTTGCAAACTATTTGTTATCTACAATTTTAATTTGTTATTAACACTAAATTTATTAATTTATTAGCTTTTTGTAAGTTATGAATACATTTTAAGGCAAATACGTAGTTTCTTTAAGTAGTAGCTAATAATTTATTAACTTTTTTGACTTTTATAGTTAATATACGTTGCAAAATATTTGTTATTAACAATAAATGTAGCAATTTATTAATTTTTTGCTAATTATAGATACATTTTCACGCAAATACGTTATATATACTAGTAATAGCTTATAATTTAGTCATTTTTCCACTTGTATTATAAATTTACGTTGTGAACAATTTCTTGTTAATAACAAATTTGTTAATTTATACATGTTTTTACGTAATACTTTATTTGAAACAAAAATTGTCTCTTTCTAGAAAAACTCACATGTTTCGAAAATTGTAGGTGATAGAGCAATCTCGATTATGGATTCGTGTTCAAAAAAGTAAGCTCTACGAGAATCACGTATTGGATATCACAGATTAGAGACAAAGTTAAAGTTCGTTAGACAGTGTAATTAATTGCCCTACCCAATAATTACTAATTCGAAATTAAATTTCAACTTACTATCCCATCACTATCCAGCCAACCCATCGCTAGTCATCTCCTATCCTCAAATAACGTCTCCATCTCACCAGCCCAAAATCCCTCAAACGTCCTTTAACTCCATATACATAAGCATAACCGGTACACAAATGATCGATACCAGTCCAAAATAAAATTATATAAAATAATCAATACATGGATTATAACACTCAAGTATTACTACAATAATCAATATTACCACAATCAACAGGTACATATTAAATTACAATTACCCTGTTCGTAAATTAAATACATATTAAAAAGCAATATATATTATTACATAATAATAAGTCAGATACAAGTATATATATCCGTACCCCTATAATTACTAATTCGAAATTAAATTTCAACTCACTATCCCATCACTATCCATCCAACCGATCGCTAGACATCTCCTATCCTCATATAACGTCTCCATCTCACCAGCCCAAAATCCCTCAAACGTCCTTTAACTCCATGTACATAAGCATAACCGGTACACAAATGATCGATACTAGTCGAAAATAAAATTCGTTCAAACCACTAGATAACTCCGTATAAACGATCCTCGGTCAAAGGCCCGTATCGAAGCTCGTGTCGCTCTAAACGGCGAGCGAATAAAACCTATGCACCATCGGTTGGCGGAATACGAAAAAACACGCGGAGCCAAAGTGCTCATCAGCATAAAAAGCTGTGGGAGTAGGGGGTCTGTCCCTGGATCCAATAACTGAAAAAGCATGGTCTAAGAGAGATATCCATCCTTGCAGAAACTCTGGAGAAGCATCCGAGCGTGCACACGACATCGACGGCCAGCCAGGCAGAGACATCCGATTCCGACCAGTGCTCGATCAGGACGCAGATAACGAATTCCCAGCCAAACACACCTGGAACTGACATAATCGATCCACCGCCGCTGTACGACGTCTGCGACTCCAGCGATTCCTCCAAGACACCGGCGCGACCGAGTTTCCTCGACTTGTCGGCGCCACAGGGCAAGCCACATTTCCAGTTCTGCAACCTGGACTCGGACCTGGAGTACCCTGGTGGCGACGAGACCATCATCATCGAGGACGAGTTCAAGAGCAAGGAGGCCGATTACGAGCGAAGGGACGTGACCGTGTTGTCCAGCAACGAGCACGACAACGATCTGCCCTCGGAACCGGCATCCATGCCACCTGTACTCTCCTCCACGAGCAGCTCCAGCGCCGCAGCCTTCAGCTACAAGAACCCAGCTTATCAGAGCGCCAATCCGGCCTGCTGCACCGGAATAGACACCGTGGCGAAAAATAAGGCTACCCACTCCAGCGACCAGGACATACCAGGTTCAGCGATGTTCCATTCTTTGCTAAACGAATTTAGCCGAATTTACTATCGAAAGTATTAGGCTGTCCCATAAGTTTCTTCCTATTTTCTAATGCGAAATTAATAGACGATATTTGTTGTTTAAGGTTGATTTACTGTGCTATATACGAACCGTTTTGCTCTGTTACCTTCTCCCATCTATCAGGAAGCCTCATTAAGCCCTCTTTCCAAAATTGTTGAGGCCTATTTGCAAAATTGGTAAGGTCCGTATCCGTGATTGCTGAGCGGCCGCTGCGGTCTTCATCTTTCGAATCAAAATTACCAGCTCTAAATTCCTTAAACGAATTGCGGACGGTTCTAATAGTCGTAGTACCACTCCCATAAACGGTGCAAATCTCGTCAACAGTGTCCTTTGCACTATTACCATTTTTAAAGCAGTGAAGTATAACATGTCGCAAATGCTTCTTTTGGCTATCCATATTGAACGGCGTAGAAAAAGATTTTAAAAGAGACTTTGTCACCAACGAAACGCACTTTGAAAGAGCTGTGAGACGACTGAAATCGATTTCATAAATGGACAATAGATAAGTCTGCCTGTTAACCGTTTCAGTGCCAAGCGGCGCGATCGCGCTTCTTCTATTTTGTGTCCAAAAGTGCCAACGCCCTGAGCTGCGAAGCTGACAATCAGCGCGCTCGGTTGGTGAACGCGGAATATGAGAAGCGCTATCGCGCCGCTCGGTATTTCGGGACACGGAATATGACAAGCGCTATCGCGCCGCTTGGCAAATATCGATTGGGAAACAATTATGACCCGTGGCACTCAAACGGTTAACAAACGTAGCCGGCTCGAGGACATACATAGCGTGGCGCGGAAAGAACTTATGGGACACCCTAATAGCTAGGAAGTTAGTTATCCTTGGGAAAGTTCAGCAATGCTTCGTTCTTTGACGAGCGTGAATCGGGAGTAGCTTTGGCGTTAGGTTGGGTATTTTTGGGGAGAGAAGCTGGTTTAATGGTTGGGTCTGATACGGTTCAGGGAATAAGGTCGTCGCAGCGGGGTGAGGGAATGGGACGAGGGGTTTTATTGGGGTCCTTGTTGAAAGGATTAGGGTTGAATCTGTTTGATTGCATTTGTGAGTTCTTGGTATCGATTTCGGAGTGGGTTGATTTTATTGGAACTGGTTTAAGTTTGAGGTAGCGCTATTGAAAAAGAGTTAATGGAGATGAGCTGTTTTTGACAGTGATTTGGTTATCGATGCTTTCTTTTTGACGAGGATAAAGATGTGAAATGAAGCGTCTTCGAGGATCGAAGGAGAACGGTATTTTTTGACAGTGCCGCAATGTATGTAATTTGCCAAAGATGGAAACGTTACGATCGTGCAGTCTTTAGCATTCGCTCTTTTCACGCAAATCTTTCGAAGAGAAAAATAAAAGGGAAAACTGACCATCGCAATAGAGCTTGCAATTCTTTGAGAAGAGAGCTAAGAGGAACGGTAACACTTGTCTTAATTTTTTACTTCATTTCTGTGGCCGGTGACTATAGTCACCTGTAAGGGGTTAGGGTGAAAGAGTTAATTAATTGTGGTAAGGTCGGATTAATAAATCAAGAGGAACTTTTGATTCTGATTAGAATCAGAAGAAATATAAAATATAATCAGAATTAAATTTCTTGGTGGTATAAAACAAAGGAAGGCTCGAAGTCTCTTCTATGATACGTATTGCAGTAGTGCACACAGTGGACTGTCAAAAAGTGTGTCCTGTCAAACCCTTCGGCAAGGTTTTTATTTTTCTATGACAACCCATGACGTCACTCGACTCAGTTTCGAAAATTAAGCTGTTAAGTTATAAATTCCTCGAAGCAAGGATAGATCTCGATACAGGGTGACACCATCCAAATAAAGATTCCTCTCGCATAATTAATTTCTATTTTTCTTTTATTATTATAGACTATATTTTAAGTAATAGGAAAATTTTTATTTGAATAATCAAAGTTTTAACGTATTCTCGATATTTCTCAATTTTTTTAATTTATATCCTTTCGATTGCAAATATAGTTACATATCTGTTTACTTAATTATAAATCTCGTTCGTACAAATGAATCAATGCTTCTAATACAAATTAGCATAAAATTTTTATCTATCATTTTATCGGTAAATTCTTTTCACATTTATCCTATGCCAAATGAAAGCATTTAACCCTTTGCACCTCGGTGATCTTTTCGTTACAGAACATAGTAATTCGAAAACTTTCTGCCATAAAGTCGACAATATTTTCAAAACGGTAAATAAGAGTTGCAAATTAATTGTAAGACGTAGAATTATTTTACCTGCATATTCCACGCATTGTTGGGCAATTTTAAATTTGAGATATTAATTAATAATGATGTTTAGAATTTGATTAAATGGTGACTGAGAGTCGAGTGCAAAGGGTTAATATTGGAAAATTTTCGAATAAATAATTTCAATACTTGAATATTTCATTGAAAATCTGGACTACCCTATCTGAAATGAAAAGTATCATATACCAGTGACGTTTCATATCTTATCTTTCAATAGCATATGAACGTGCAATATCTCGTTACAACTATAGCAAGTCACCTTGATTTCGCGTACAACAGTCAGTTATGTTTCTTGCACGCAGCCAGTCCGCATAATAATTAAACATCTTTATCCTACGTCGAGATGTATCGAGCCACGCGATATCCCATTATCTAATCTTCCTACATTATACAAATTTAATCGACACCTCTTCATTATGGTGACAAAAATTTCTAACGCGCAAGTGGTACCGCGAAACTAGTTGCCAACCGAGCGACACGTCGATACGCTGATTTGCCTTGCAAAAATTAACGCGAATGTATTTTTCCGCAAAAAAGTCGCGTTCTCAACAACCGACGAGGTAAATCCCAGGGAATAACGTAAGAGTTTGACAAAAAGCATGATTACCTGGATAAAATGTAGCTTGTGCAGCTGAACTAAAATCGATATTCATCTTTTGCTCTGCAAGCCTTATATCATACGTTGTGATTTAATTTTACATGCGGTGCAGGGAAAATCTTGGGAGCCGAGGATCCTGCTGGCAGCAAAGGCTTGTTGAAGTGGAAAGGCGTGATGTTCGCTCCAGATGATGGAATAGATAAAGCTGGAAACGAAGAGAAGGCCGGGAAGGACACCACGGATTCAGCTGTCCCCAATAAAGATCTTGAACAAGGAAGCGAGGTAGAGTTCGAAGAATCGCTGTGAAGCCTTGTTACCGTTCAACCTGTTTCTTTGCAAATCGATACTATTATATTAAATAGGGAGATCGTGACCTTCAGTCACCATTTCATAAAATTTGCAAGATCGATATTAATTAATATATCAAATTTAACGTAAAAGTGTGCGAGGTATCGAAATCGAATAATTCTACAATTCTATTATTATACAATTCTATATTTACTGTTCAAAAAGGTATCGTCAGTATTTTAATAGGGAGTCTTTGAATTTCTACTTTTATCTAGCCAAAAAATCATCGAGTGCAACGGGATAACACTAAAACTACCAACCCAGAGAAAATGACTGTCCCATAATTTTCCTTTTTGCGATCACCGAACACATACACCTGCACATTTAAGAATAAAATTGGTATCAACTCATAGTTCAGAAAGAACTGTAATCAATATATTCACTCATATTCATCGTACCGCTGAAATTACGATAATCTGTGCACGTTATAGTTAGGTGCCCACTAAAGATCGGTAGTTCTAGTGATAATGAGAGGTTCGAAGTAAAGGTGGCACGAATACTTGAATCTTTAATTTAAGAAAGCTTTAGATAACGCTAATATCTTCGTGATATTTTTAATTTTATTTTGTTATTAATTAAATGAGGAATTTGTAATAAGAAAATTTAAAAAATTAATTGAATAAGAAAAATTTGTAAACTTTGCGATATCGAGAATTATTATTGCATGTGTTCATATAGAGGCTTGGAAATGTATAGAAAATAATTCGAACTGTACTTGTACCATTTTTCCTGAAATTGTACTATCAGTATGAATGATCTTTTAAATTATATTGTTTAGAAAGGAAGGGAAAATATTATAATTATTCCAATGAGACTTTGTAATCTTAAATTTTGCAAATTAAATTTGTTATATGAAGGAAAATGTATTTTAATTACAACCATGATTATTGTTTTCGAAGGTGTTCATGGTAGAGCTGACACGTGGTTGGAATAGTCGACTGGGATTTAGCTTACAACCAGAAGGAAATCGCACAGTTATATCAGTCGTACATCCTGACAGCGTTGCAGCTAAAGATGGTAGATTGAAACAAGGAGATGTGCTCATGATGGTAATATCATTGCTAATTAATACTTTGTTCTCCATTTTAATACATTCCTCTTCTCAAATGACCGTACACGAATGAAAGACCACTGAATAATTAAATAACCAGAATTTTTTAATTTTATTTATAAATATGCAAATGAATATTCCTGAATTATTTTTATTCATTGCAATTTTTATTATTCAATGGCAGAAAAATAACGTGACTAAAAATTATAACGTAAAAATTATAATAATAAAAATACAAATATGATGTTGTATGAGGAAACATACTTTGTTTTAGAACTCTATTATTACTAAAATCTCGTGCATAATAATTCCGTTGCTTTTATTTGAAACATGTCGTACAACTATTTATGCATTATTCATTAGTTTCTCTTCTGCTTCAGGTGAATGACGAAAGCGTGGAGCACATGTCAACGGCTGACATAATAGATCTGTTGCGCAAAATAAGGGGTTCCATAGGTATCACGGTGTTGAGACGAAGCAGACGAGAAAACGCAACGTGACGCTAATCAGGTGTATAATCGAAGAACCTGATTAAAACGATAGAAAAAGAAGAAACTTCCACATCCATTACGGCAGCGAATTCCTTTTTCTCCATTTTCAAAAACAGCATCCAATGAAATGCCGTTAGCAAACGTCAGTTCCTCGGACTTTGTTTCAATACGTATTTTATTAGCTTATTAAAAGACAATTTGCGCGTTAATTGTTTATAAATATAAATGGAGCCGACGTGTTGATCGAGTGCAATATATATAAATATCATTGTGAATAAGATTGTAAATATAACCTACGAAAGTCGACGCCTTAGACGCGACTACCTTGTTTTGCAATCGAAATACACTACGTGAGATTAGCAAGTGATCGATCAAAATGCAATTGCATTCGTTGTAACACTCCATCTGATACTTAATTACTGTATATTTCAGAAAATACGTTATTCGTGTAGATCAGATAATAATACAATGTCCAGTGCGGTTTATCCTTCGAAACGAGCCATTGTTAGAGTTCGTTTAGAGTAATAAGACTGCTTTGGGTAATAGAAAATGGCGAAGGTGTGAGGAGATTAGTATGGTTGCCATGTAGATATTTATTCAACAAATGCGATAAGGCTCTTTATTTTTACTCTGATCCTTGAGAAATTGTAAACTCCACGTTTGAGTATATAAAGATACTCGTCGGTTGTAATGCAGTATCAATATTTTTATAAATCTTCGCTCTCGACAAACGTCTCCATCCTCCAGAGGATTTGAAACCATAACAAATTCTATATATTATTGTAAAAACTTTATATATATTTATACACGTCGTGCGAATATCAGAGAAAATGCTTCAAAGTGTTTAAAGTGTTTCAAATTTTAACGAATGATACTCCATTATCATAGAAAAAATACCTTTGTTAAAATTAAATTGTGAAAGTTAGACCATGTTGGGTGAAATTTTATAAGAGATGATTCTTGTTGCTACGTACCAATTTGCTAGGTAAAATAAATGCGCGTTTTTACATGTTCGTTAACAATGAAGAACTCTTAAATATAAATTTTTAATCGAGTAAAATCGAAATTCGAAAATCTTGTTATTCGGATTTAAATTTAGCGTGATAGTTGAAATTTGAATGAGACAAAATGCACGGTTTCGAATCCTACATCCATTAAAAGCTGTTTCGTTGAAACGATATAATTGCTTCTTGACAATCTAACGATTGTCCGATGTAACTGAATTAAAATTCTCTTGAATTTCAAGAAAGCGTTACAATGTGATTCATTGTGATAACCTTTTGAAGTGGAAATTCTATAAATAAATATTCTAACTAGTAGCGAACTATTCATTTAATCATGTACAGAATTTCTTCAATCAATGTCTACGCTAATATATAATGTCTATGAAAAAAGATGTTATCGAAATTGTATGAATTTTAAATGAAAGCAATCATTTTAAATGCAATAAAGTGAAAAAAATAAATCGAACTCGGTAATCAAAGAATCAATCAAAACGCTATGAAAGATATGCGACGATAAAAAGGAAATTCTTTGTCACGTTATTGAACCACCGCATCTATGTACATAGCTGTATCATAGTTTTATTTCACTATTACGTTCCCAAAGTTTGAAGGCGACAAAATGTAACTCGAATATTTCGCACATATCGTTGCAGATTATACTACATAACCTACACGTGCTTGTGAAGCGCAGCGTAAGAAATGCTTACAATCACAGAATATGCTCGCAAAACTAACATATCACATTTTCTTTCGAATAACGTAGGCCCAATAAACGATTTATTGTAAATATAACATTTTAAATGTTATAAGCATATAACATAAATAAAATTGATGTATTATTTGGAAGAAAGTGTGACATTTAATATGCAAATTTTAGACTGCAACAATGTTGTTAACTAATGTTTCTTAATGAAGCAACACTATTCGTGTATATTGACTAACGATAAAGAAAAACTATATGAACTACAATCGTTAATCGTATCATACTTGAGTCCTGTGTAATAAAAATTACTTAAGGCTATTTGAATTTTCGCGTCACGCTTAGAGTGTTGCACACGCAAATAGCGTCATAAACCGCTTTTGCTTGGTGCGACAAGAAAGACGTATAAACTCTGCGTAATTGTAAAGCTCTACTTTTTAAAACTTGATATTTTTAAGTAACGAAACAAGCTTTTGTGTGCACCTCATGCTATGCAACTGATTTTTTCATTTATGGCGTTTCATTTATGATATCCAGCACCATGCAACATTGAACAATGGCATTAAGCAGTATGAACTTAAACTGTGCGTCCTTCTTCGAAAAAAGCATCACCATTCTATAAAGTTTATTTTCCTAAAAGGTAAACTTACAGATACTTATATTACATTAAGTTTCAATTTTATGTAGTTTCTTAAATTATTAATTCATTTTTATGTTATCATTAATTTACGTATTTACAGGAGAACTTACTACAAATTAAAGGTATTAAAATTTCGTTCAATTAATTTTTGTTACACGATTAATTAAAAAAAAAAATTAAGTTATAAATATTTAGTACATTTTAAAATATTCCTTTCGTGTCTTTTCTTTCATTTACCGTTTTTGTTTTTATGTTTTTTTAAGAACATCATGGGTCTCTATACACAGGAAAACTAAACTTCCTTGGAATACATTTAGAAGCGTAGTAAACGTTGAGTAACTACCTCGCGTGATGCCATACCATGCAGCAGTGGTTCTCAAACTTTTTATGCGTAACCATTAAAATACTAAACAGAAAACAATCGCATAAATCAATAAACTAACAAATAGTGTAGAATAAAATGTCATCAAAAACTTTAACAATCTAAATATATAATTTTGTCAGAAAATAACACGTTAAACATATTTTTAAAAATAAATTTATTTTTGAAATGTAAACATTATAAGAGTAAAACAGAATACATTATATTAAAGAATATATAACATATAGTAATTTTAAAATACAAGTAAAAATGATATGATGTATATAATACATTGATTATTCGCTAAATTAAATTATATTAATAGTTTTTTAACAAAGTTATATGTAATAGAACATAATATAATTAACTATATTTGAACTGTTATCACATATAATATTTACAAAAATGAAATTTATGATAACATAAGATTCGAAAGAATTTAAATTTTGGTTCCGCAAAAAATAGTTTCAGAAACACTGCCAAATATGAATAATATTTAATATCAAAGAATATGTAATTATTAGTGCAACTCATTTAAAACTGTTACAGATTTCATTATTATTAAAATGTTGCGCTTAATTTGTTTAAAAAGAAAAAAACAAACAAACAAGAAAACAATACACATATAAGATTCAATGTAATAAAAGAAATCACAATTCATAAAATTACAATAGTATGTTTAAGAAAAGATTAAGAATAAAATGTTTTATGAATGTGATAGTTGTTCCATTAGAATGTTAGAAGCTTTCAAAGTTCTATTATATAAAAAAGAAGTTATATTAGAAAATATATATATATATAAAATGTACATAAAATTAAGTGTATAAATGATACCAAAGTGTATAAGAAATAAAATACATAACAAAGACAGATATTTTATGCGTAAACAATGTCAAAGACAGCTATTTTAGTGTTAAGTAAGTTAGGCTTCTTATATTATTGTTAATATCTACACAAAAGTGAAATATAAAAATTCATGTGTTTGTCATCATTTTACCATTGTTGATTCCTTTCTGATCAAAACACTACAATATATTCAATAAAATTTGGTGTCTTTGATAAACAATTTTGTATTTCTTCTAATATACTTACTTATGCTAAATTAATATATTTTATTTGAAAAAAAAAATTAAAGCTATAGGCATATATATTAAAATAAAAAGTATTCATTATTGTTTTCTTTTATATTTAATATTAGGTAATACAAATAAAAAATATACTTGTAATCAAATATTTAATATGCAATAAAGTCAAGTACAAAATAAATTAATGCAAAGTATAAAATAAGTCAAAAGGCAGAAAATTATGTAATGCAGCTATCTACTTACATATTTTTGAACTCCATATATGTAAAAAAAAATCAATTACTAACTAACATTAAAAGTAAAATATGAAAAACTAATATATGAATTGTCAAAGTACGTAATAAAAAAAAAATAATTTACAAAAAATATACTGAAAAATGTTAATTTTTTTTTATGGATCATTATTTATAAGCTTTTTTCTAGTAGATTTTCGTGGGATATTTGTATCTTCTGTAATATTTAACAGTTTTTTTCTCAATTGTGGTTTATTTTGTAAACAATCCATTTTTTTATCGTTTAAGGTACATAAAGGTTCTTCGTTATTTGATTCTTTAATTTCAACTGAGTTGGAACGAAATGATTTTTTAATTCTTTTCTTTCTATTTGATATGAATTTACTATCAGTTTGCATCGAATCACACGTTCTCTTTCGAAGAGAACGATTTGTACTACATTCAGGAGAAGAACTTATATCATCTTTTTCCAAATTTGAATCATTAAGTGTACTATTTAAAAATCCACTGTTAGTAGAATGTAATTTGCCTGTAAGATTATTTTATAAAATTTTAATATCCTAATGCATTTCCAATATGGTTTCAAAAATACTAATTTTGTAAATAAATATAAATATTTCCTATATACAAATATGAAATTAATACTACATTTTTTATATGGTATCGAATTTTTAAGAATATTATATCATAAATTACTTATTTTTTCAGAAAATATTTAATTTTCATATAATTTTATAAAACGAAATTTGATAAACCTTATTACATACCATGATTAAGTTTACTGTTAATACTATAATTCGATGATAAATCACGTAGCATATCATGCACGATAGATGCTGATTCCGCATTTTCCTCTTCCTCTTGATCTGAAGTATTATTAGTATCAAGATCTTTTCTACATGTATCAATAGAATCCATTTGTTTAATTTCATCTTTTAAAGATGATTTCTCCTTTGTTTGTAATAATTTTTTATATCTAGGAGTACTAGATGAATTTTTAGAATCATTTTTTAATGTATCTTTAAAAAATTTATTTTCTGTTACTGACTGTGTTGAGTTATTATACACAGATGTATCACTACATGCATCTGAATTATCATCTTGTCCTATATTATTTATTTTTATAGATGAACAATTAGCTAACATAGATTCTTCCCGATCAACATTTTCTTGGTCACTTATTTGAGTCTTACTCCGTAAAGCATTACTAGCAGGAGATAATTCTATATTAAGAAATGCTTTTGGATCAGTACTAGAATACATTTGTAATGGACAAGAAGTATCAGAATCAGAGTCTGGAATATATACAGCAGAATTGAAAGACACAGAGTTATCTTTTTCAGTACAGATTATTGAATCATCCAAATTTTTAGCTATTACTTGACGTTTCTGTGGAATTTCTTCATTGTTTTGAATGCGTTCGTGTAATAAACTA
Source organism: Eufriesea mexicana (assembly GCF_001483705.2). Classification (NCBI taxonomy): domain Eukaryota; kingdom Metazoa; phylum Arthropoda; class Insecta; order Hymenoptera; family Apidae; genus Eufriesea; species Eufriesea mexicana. Next base: position 125,515 of record NW_016919092.1, read on the forward strand.
CGGCGTACTGATGATTTCTTTGAAGAACCAACACTTTTGATTGCCTCAATTAAACTTTCAAAACTATCTTTGTGTGCTTCCACTGATTAAAAAAACAATAAAGGCAATCATAAAATATCATACATATTATATAGACAAAACCTAAGCATTTAAGGAACTTACAATATTTTTTTCGCTCTTCTTCTACAACATTTTGTTCTGTATTTCTAGTCACTTGTAACTTCTGAAATAATTAATAATTTTATAAATTTAATTCAAATGTTAAAGATGATAAAACAGAAATTTTAAATTATATACATATTTACATTTAAGAAAAGCGTTTTATTAATTTTTCTCTCGAGATTTTCTTCCTCGTCGCATTGTTTTATTAATTCTGAAACCGGTCGTGGATTAGATTTATCACATTCTGCATTATACAGAACAATATATCTTTGTAATCGCGTTTCCAAAACTCTCCGATCCCCGTTTGTTGGCAAACCAAATTCTTTTAATTTTTTCTTTAATACAGCATCTTTCATTAAATTAAAAACTAACTTTGGCAATGGTTTACGTGTTGATGCTGTTCTGTAGAAATAAATGATAAATAACAATTTTTGTAAGAATATATCAGTACACAATAATGTATTAAAAAAGTCTTAGATATAGAAGATATGAAAACAATTTAAATCTTATTATTCTTACATTTGTGGCTTCTCTTTCATTGATTCTCTTTTCAGACAATCATCAAGATGTCTGTTTATATTCAATTCACAAACTGTAACTTTACATACTGGACACATTACGACTTTACTTTCTTCTAAATTTGTTGTAATTGGGCGTTTGCTACTTTTAGGAGTGAAAATTAATGGTATTTTATGTATCCCACTTGTGCCAGGACTAGATGCATCTTTATGTATATTTATTGATGGTGATGTGTTATTTTTTAAAGTAGGAATATTACTACTGATTTTAATAATATTACTAATATTATTACTAATTTTATTACAAGCAGTTTTATCTTCTTCTTTATTTATATATACATCTTTATTTTTATAGTCAGTTTCATTAAATTTTGTAAACTGAATCTGAATTTGTAAAGATCTCTTTAATTTATCTTTAATTTGTGAAAAATGTGTTATAATTTCATCAAGCACTTTATTTTTCCTTAAATCCTTCTCGAAAGTCTCTGCAAAACATACAGGACATTGTGTTTTATAATGTAAATACTTTCTAATACATAAAGAACAATCTGAAATTTAAAGAACACATAATGAAATAAAATATTCTGTTAATATATTAAAAACAAATAGTTTTTCTTACAGCTATGAGAACATGATGTTATAACAGATGTATCCATGAATTCGTAACATATCCCACAAACCAATAAATTTTCTATATGCTACAAAAGAAATTACTTAAGATAATATCTATTTATATTTCACATAAATAAATTCTATAAACAAAATAACAAAACAGTTACCTTCAACTCTATAAATTCTTGAGGCCACATTGTATAATAATTATGTAGCATATATACCAAATAATTTTAAGGTTACCTAACCATTGTCTAATTACAATAAACATCAAAGATTCGTCATTTCGAAAAAAGTCAATAAGAAAACGTATCGCTCCATATGTTTAAAATATAAATATAGATAATATAAATATGAGAAATCAAACAGAAATAATGTTGAACGTTACATCAACGGGTTTGGTGTTTTGTATACATTGTACGACTACGTAAATCATAATAATTATGTATATGTTTACTATGCTTCAACATAAGAAATATTTTACATTATAAAAAAATAGTTTACATATCTAATTTCATAGTATAAATAAAATAGCTTTGATGTAGATAGTTCTAGAAAGAAATATATATATTATTTGATATCTATAAATACTTTCAATTGAACCGGAAATTGTTGAGCGGCTTTACGTAATTTTCATGTTTCTGTATAATAAACGAAAGTGTAATAGAGGTATTGTGTCAAAGTAACTGGTATTACAGAATGAAAATACCCTGGTTAGTATAAGTTTTGACAATAAAGGATGTGGCTTTGTTTTGATATTTTGATGTAAACACATATGTTTGTACAAAAATCTTGAATTTTAAATTAAAGGTTATCTTCTTAGGTTTCTTGTAAAAGCCACGGTTGTTGGTAATGTTGTCTATTATACTTATGCGGAAGGATTGTGGTCGAAACCAGAGGAAACTGCTAAATTATATAAAAAAATATGCGTAAATGTTGCTCCATATGTTAAAGAAAATGTACCGAAAGAAATTATTGAAGAGGTAATCTCATATTCATCTTTTAATATTAAGAAAAAGTGAAAATTTATTATTAATTCTTTGCTAATAAATGTTATAATGTTAAATCACGAATTATTGATTGTTGAAATAAGTCAATGTTAATTATTTTTGTTTAGATAGCACAACTACCAAGTGTGACAGACATCACAAGTTTTATCAAAACATCTTGGAACCAAGGAGTTATGACCAGCATGGAATTTCTTTCTGATTTACCAACATATACCTATAATAGTAGTATTAGTTTATATGAAATTATGCAAAAATACTTAAAAGATATTCCTTCATAGAAACAAAAATAATTTATATGTAATACTGTTAGTATTATTCTACATGTTTTAGATAAATATTACGTAATTGATATTTATATATAAGAAAATTATTATTTATTTTATTTTTACAATGATTATTTAAACACAAATAATATAAATTTAATGGAATCAATATAAATATTAGTATATAAAATATGTTTTTAATTTTGTACAAACAGTTAAAAAAGATAATTTACTGCTATACTTAAAATATATTTGAAACAATTAGTTTACATTTAAAAACTTGTCTAGGAACATTTTTAATTTTTTTGTTACGTTATTGCATGTATTGATTAAATTTTCTTACTCTCATGGAAATTCGGCTTTATGCTATATGTGCCCAGTGAATCGTAATATAAATGGATACTATTGTGTCACGTTTCAGAAATGTGTATATGATAAATGATAAGAAATAGTGAGTTTATTAAAGTTAAGGGAATAAAGACATATTTCGCAGTATGCCTGCACAAGAAATAGCTGTTATACAACCGCCTGCGGTTGAAAATGAAGAAAATTCTGCACCTTCATCTCAGCCGATTGTGGGTATTATTTACCCTCCTCCGGAGGTTAGAAGTATCCTTTGACAACATTTCTTTTGTAGATCAATAAAGTGTAATATTTATTCTTACTTCTAAACAATATTCTGGAATAGTTATGACAAACCTTATGTAATTATTGCAAATTCAAGTAATAATAATACTAAATGTAACATAAAAAAGATATATGATTAAAATTTTGTTTTTAATATTTTTATGTATTTTCCATTTGATATATCTATATTTTGTTTGAGTGTATTTATATTTCTTAAAAAAAAATAAAGTGTAATGTATTTTTGAAATTACAAAAATGTATCAATTAAATGTAATAAAAATTTGCTATAATACTTACGTTTAAAATATCTATAATATTTATATAGAAGATATTATTATGTATATTGTTAATTTTCCACAGCTTTTATTACTTATAATTAAAAATAAATAAAAAAAAGAAAAATTATAAACTTACATTTATGTCTGTATTTTATTAAAATTACTCATTATTTATTCATTGACATTTATTTAATTTTCCTTATATGAGTATTTAGATATCGTTGATAAAACTGCTAGTTTTGTGGCAAGAAATGGGCCAGAGTTTGAGACAAGAATCAGGCAAAATGAATTGGGAAACCCAAAGTTTAATTTTTTAAATTTTGGTGATCCATATCATGCATATTATCAACATAAAGTAAAAGAATTTAAGGAAGGAAAGGGTCAAGAACCTACTATAGGATCAGGATCTGGAAAAGCAGTTAATCTTATTGCTCATCAAAAACAACAAGAAATTTTGAAACAAGTTGAACAACCATTTATTCCAAAAGATCCACCTACAGAATTTGAATTCATTGCTGATCCACCTTCTATTTCAGCTTTAGATTTGTATATGTTTTAATTAAATTATTAATTATTTAATAATTAAATAACAGCATGCACTATAAAATAAATGTTTTATTTTAGGGATATAGTAAAATTAACAGCACAATTTGTAGCTCGTAATGGTCGTCAATTTTTAACTAACTTGATGAATAGAGAACAAAGAAATTTTCAGTTTGATTTTTTACGTCCACAACATTCCTTATTTCAATATTTTACAAAACTGTTGGAACAGTATACTAAGGTAGAACAAATATTTCTTTTTCTCTGTCATTAGATAATCTTTTTGAACTTCTAATTTAAGTTAATAAAAATCCACAGGTATTAATTCCACCTAAAGATTTACTACCGCGTTTACGCGATGAGGCTTTTAATATGGATAAGATTTTAGAACAAGTTAAATATCGCGCTGAGTGGTTAAAGTACCAAGAAGCTCAAAGACGTAAAGAAGAAGAAGAGTTGGAGCGCGAAAGAGTTGCTTATGCTCAAATTGATTGGCATGATTTTGTTGTAGTTGAAACTGTTGATTACCAACAATTTGAAGTTGGTAATTTTCCAGCGCCAACAACACCAGATGAAGTTGGTGCTCGTGTGCTTATGCAGGTGATAAAATTCTGTGAATTGTATATTATAATAATTTAAGAAATGTTTGAATAAATTAAATGTTTTAAATTTAAATATTTAAATTTGTAGGAAAGGATAGAAGAAGGTGAAGATGTAGAAATGCAAATTGATAGTGAAGGAGAAGATGAAATGCAAAGTCGTACAGAAGGTGAAAAAGATCGTGCAAAGGATAACAATCAAGTAAGTATTTTATATATTTATCAAAATAACAAGAAATTTACACGTTCATAACATTTATATTGTAAGGTACAAGATATGGAAGAGGATTCAAGTGATGAAGATGATGTATCTCCACCAGGTGATACTCATAAATCGAAAGAACCTAAACCACGTGATAGCAATAACATGCAACCTCCACCATTACCACCTACTCCAGGAAACGTTGTAGTAAAGAAGGGATATGATCCGAAGCAGCACGGTAAATAAAAGAAATGAAAATATCATATATATGAATGGAACAATATTGTAATATATTTTTACAGCGAGTAAAACTGCACGCCCCGTTCCTCCTGATGAATACTTGATCTCTCCCATCACGGGAGAACGTATACCAGCGAGTAAAGTCCAGGAACATATGCGAATCGGACTATTGGATCCACGTTGGGTGGAGCAAAGAGATAAACATCTTGATAAATTGGCACAGGAAACAGTATTTGCTCCTGGTACAGCGATTGAAGCCAGCTTGAAGCAACTTGCTGAAAGACGTACTGATATATTCGGTGTTGGTGACGAAGAAACTGCTATCGGTAAGAAAATTGGAGAAGAAGATAAAAAGAAAGATGACAAAGTTACGTGGGATGGGCACACGTCAAGTGTGGAAGCAGCAACCAGAGCTGCTAGAGCAAATATTACTCTGGAAGAACAAATTCATCAGATACATAAAGTTAAGGGACTTCTGCCGGATGAAGAGAAAGAAAAGATTGGTCCGAAACCTGCTAATCGAGCAGCTGAATTATCGCATATGGCAGCAGTTGCTTCAAAACCTCAAGCTACATTGAAAGCACCACCAAAACCACCAGCTCCGAAGCCAGTACCTGTTCCAACACAACCACCACCTCCTCCTACTATGAGTATGCCTACTATGGGTATACCTCAGCCGATGATGCCACAAGCGCCAATGATGATGATGGCTCCTATGCCCCCGATTCGACCACCACCACTTATGAGTAAGTAATTAATTTTTAACTTTTAACTTAGCTTTTTTGTATTTACTAGGTATTGAATCAAGTATTATGGTTTGATTATAAATTAAATATTTTTAGCACCAGCAATGTCACCATTTATGCCAACACCGCCACCTATGCAACCACCAATGACGTCTGCTGTAAGTATTTGTGAAATAAAGTAATGTTTGTGCAAATCCACTTTCAATTAATTAGTATTGATTATTACTTTATAATAGAAGCACTTATGGATCATGACATTACTTTTTTAGATTGGATTGAAACATGCTGCCGAACCTATGGAGGAAGAACCTCAGACTAAGAAACTAAGAACTGAAGATTCATTGATACCAGAACAACAGTTCTTAGCTAGAAATAAGGTAATGTATCAGTACTTAAGATTTATACTTATGAATAAATTATTACAAATATATACTAAAATACGTATTTTATTTCCTCAGGGACCTGTTCAACTAAATATTGCTGTACCAATGATGACAGAAAAAGCCGAATGGAAGTTAAATGGCCAGACATTAAATATTACGTTGCAAATAAGCGATACAGTAGCAACAATGAAAGCTCTTATTCACGAACAAACCGGTATGCCTCCTGGCAAGCAGAAGTTACAGTACGAGGTATGATATAAAAGTAAACATTATACGAATATCAATATATCTTTTCTAATATTTTTTATTTCATATATGATTATTAATTTTTTTCAGGGGATGTTCTTTAAAGATAGCAATACACTTGCATATTATAATTTAACATCTGGCAATGTAATCAATCTTCTACCAAAGGAGAGAGGTGGTAGGAAAAAGTAAAATAGAGAAGTATGTAATTATGTTGCAACATTTTCACATCACCATTAAGTAATGATCAATTTGTTTTATACTAAGGGATTTTAAAAACACATCAATACATTAACAGTGTTATAATTACTTCAAATAAAATAAACTTACAGTTTAAGTCAACATTTTTTTTTATTTTTAAATTTTTTGTCCTATAATTATATAAATTAGCATTTAATAAATTAATAATATATAATATAATAAAATTTATAAATATACAAATATAAAATTATTTTATTCATAAGCTTAGTTTTCATTTTAAAAATTGCACTTAGGTTACCTTGTACTTTTACCACTAAGGCATTAGTGATTTGTAATTAGCTAGATTTAATAAATCATTGAAACAGCATTTGCAAAATATTTGAGATATATTTTTACTTCTATTTCAACGATTCATATTAATTTCTCTAAAAAAAAAGCATTGCTTTTCTATCTTGCATAAGAGATTCACGATGATATTCTATTCGAATACTTTAAATATTTTCGATTTGTTTGTTAAAATCGAAGTAAAGTTTTCAGCGTTCAAATTTTAAAAGCAAACTTCTAAAAATTGCATCAAAAATATTGTATAAAAATCGTTTGGAATGGAACTATGTAAATATCATCAAGTTACAAAACGCTCAAAGTACAACGGTTCTGTTACATTTTTAACTAATATTATGCATTATCGAAGACATAAATGCTCTTGTATTACGTATGACGTTTACATACTTTATTTTGTACTTGTTTTGTTTTTAATTTGATCTATGATTTTTCGGTAACGCACAACCATTGATTTATATATCTGAAGATGTAAAAATTAGAAATGTGACTGAATTGATAGAATATAGAATTAAATTGTTATATATTACTACTACTTACTGAATCTGCGTCATCATAAGGACGACATACGAGTGTCGGTTCTGGCAAACAGCGTGTTATTTCATCAAAGTTGTATTCGTTTTGCAACAAAACATGTTTTGCTTGATAGGCTGCACCCATCATAGCAGAATTAGCTACTTCCTGTTCAATGGAATTACAAGATATTCATAAATACACTCTCATAGAATGAAGGACTAATACATGAAGTTCAAAAAGTAAACATTTACATACAAAGAGAAATATATTAAGAAGATAAAAATTGCTAGAAATTTAATAGAAATAGAAATTTACCGATATATATACCGGTGAATTAAAAACATCAGAGAGTACTTGCAGTATAGCTTTATTTGTAGACGCACCTCCTGTCGCAATAATACGTGTATTTGGACCTATAAATAAAATAGCAAAATAAATATGATTTTTAATAATACACGTCGTGAATTTATTAATATATGTTTTATTGTAACTATCAAGTTTGAAATAAATTAAAACTAAGTTTTATTCGTTAAAGTTTACGATTTCCATAATTACTAAATGTAGCAGAAATATAAGAAAATAAATAGAGAAATTTCTATATTTCTTTTACCAATCACGAAACCAAAATCCTCAGCGTGAGCTCTTTTCGCAACGAATTGTCCCTCGATCAAAGCTCTCACTTCAACCTCTTTGGAGCTGTAACGCGATATCTCGTCGTTCGCTTTGTTGAATCGATGATCGCCAATGACAAATGGCAAAATTTCTTGTGCGTCGAAGTATAAACCTAAATTCCCAAAATTACCCCGTGGAGTACTTTCCAGTAATTCGTTGAAGATCTGCCAAGAACCTTGTGCCGCGCTATCCCGTATTCTTTCACGAGTCAGTGATCCGTTCTTGAAGCTGAAAATTTACAATTTATTTTAGTTCCAAAATTTATAAATAATTTAAATAATTTTAATATCATTTAAATGGTCGTTTAAAAAATTATCCAAATAACAGGATAAAAGAATTTAAAAATAAAAGATGAAATTACCAAAGTAGTGCCATGTAAGATTCATCATCAAGAGGATTGCAAAAGACATGTCCTTCTAGAACAGTTTCTGGTTTGTTCAGCCACAAAAACAAAGTGTCACTTGTACCCAAGCTGCATGCTATGTCTCCTTCCTTCAATCTCATCCCTACATAATAATGTAATGATAATGTAAAAATAGCTTAAAGTCAGAATAAATTTTACACAAAACTTTAGGATACATTTATACGTATTCTTGTTCAAATTGAATTACTACATATTTTACACTCCATTAAACTTGTTGCAATTTGTTAAACTATTTTACCGTACTGTATACCAACGTAAAAGAAACCGGTCTAAAGAAATTTGCATTTATGTATATTCTGGCGTAAAAGGCAGTTTCTCAAAAGACTCGTTTTAACGAGGGACTGATTTTAGGCGACGTCATTTTTACGATCGCACTTTAGAATGTAATTACTAAACTTTTAAGAAAAGAAGAAATCAATTAAAACGACTTTTCCACGTGTTCCATACTAAGTTTCCATTTTCGCTTTATGAATAATAAAAATGTGATAATAATTATTCAAATCTTACACAGGTGCACATATCAGAATTTATGTAATACCCTAAACGATTTTGACTAAAGTAAAAATTAAAGTAGAAATTAAAAATAAATAAATTAAAGTAGAAAAGTAAAGTAAAAATTTAAATACAGTTTCAAATATCGCGACGATATTTACAAATAATAACTAAACAATTATATACAATTAAATTATCACAATAATATCAAGGAAACGTTTAATTTCTATTTTACAAATAAAATGTATACATAAAAGATAAAGGGAATAAAAATTTTAATTTAAAATAGTGTATCGTTGGGTCAATTAAGTATCAAGCGATTGAGAATCCATCCAACAGTTTCCTTAAGAGTAAGTCGCAAATTATAGTTTGCACGAAAAATCTCATTAGTCATTCCGTATGGGGAGCGAAAGTCTATGGTGTATCTACGCGCGCCAATTGGAAACCTATACGCCTGAATATTCATGAGGCCGTTCGGTACTCGCGGAATCGAAACTTGTTGTCAAAAGGCGAAGTAGTGCGTATAAATTAATACCATAGACCCGACGAAAATTATTCGTGGCCAAAACCGTAAGATCAGCGACTGGCTCGCTTACCTATTAGAGAACCTGAATTGTCGCCCGTGAACGCAATTATCCGGCATGCCTCGTCGAAGCCGAATCTCTCGACGAAATAGGACGAAATTGCACCGATATTGCTGCACGAGGAAACTGGTTTTCCGAGTTTTTCTCGTAAACCAGGACCACAAGCCTGGACAAATGGCAATAATAAATATTGAAAGATCAAAGTGTACAGAGTGGTATACGTACTAAAAGTAAAAGATACTCTTTAATTAATTCCTCGACCGATTTGCCATATTCAATTAGCCGGCTACAAATTAACATTTGTAATCGAGTATGAACTTATTAGCATAAATTTGATGAAATTTCGAACGTTTGTATTCCGTTCACCTTGACGAAGGAAATTTTTTTACCAATTTCTCGGTTTATATTCTCCATTTTTGTAATATACGCTGGAATTTTGATATAATACTTAGAGGTTAATATAAATTTGCCGATATTTGCGTTTTTAAGGATCTTCGAATTTTTTCACTCACGAAGATACGAATTTGCAAGTTGATACCCTGGCAAACAGCTTGAACTCTAGAACGGTGAAAACATTTAGGAGTTCGTAAAATTCATTCCGGTGATTAGCGAATAATTTTGCGTAATGTCATACTTAGCTTGAAAATTATCTTGGAAATGTTCAAGGAACGGCTATTTTTATCTCCGAATACGAACGTTTTATTGTATCATATTTTACCATACCCGCTGGAAATCTAATAACCAATCGGCGATAATCTACCTCTAACAAGACGTCATCCCAGTCTTTCGTATGAATATTTAACAAGTTCATTCCGGAGCCATCCGACCAATCAATGGGCGCGAAATCGCCCAGAAACAGGGAAGCGAGAAAGCTGCTGATCAATGAGATTCTCTGAAAGAAATGCCAAAAACGAGTTAGCGCGAACGAACGGTTATAGGATTTTAGTTCACTATTCTATAAAATGCGTATTAGTGGCGAATATATTATCGCATACCCATTATACTATTTACGTTAGATATTTTTGTAAATTTCTCAATATGTTAAGAGGAGCATTCTCTGAAAATATTCTAAGCAGGCAATTACTGATATATTTCTCAGTATAATCGATAAAGTCGATCGAAGTAAATAAAGAACTAAACAGTAGAAATCGTTGTTATTGCGAACATAGAAAAATAACTGTTACAATCTATCGAGCAAATTTGAATATTTTCACCAAGTCGATAAATTGTATTTAAAGCTAAATTAAATTTTCTGTCAATTTTAATAATTTTAATTATTTAAAATTCGAAAAATCGAAGCTTTTTGTTATTAAATGTATTCGAATCTCTTAAAGAATTTTAAAAATGGCGCTACTTTCGAGTAACTGAAATGCATACTTTACCCTTTCGAATAGTTTTTCGAATGGAATAATTCTCGATCGGTAATATGAACTGTAATTAGTTTGATTAATACTAGAAAATAATATTTAGTAGATAATATTTATTATACTACCGTTATTAGATTTAATTATACGATAGTTGTCAGAATATCGTCGATAGAAATTTTTTAAGGATTATAGATGTATTTAAACATTCGCTGACAACCTGAAAAGGCAGCAATTTTTCCATAATCGCAAGAAGAACGATAAGTAGAAGTGACATCGAGTTAGACGGTATCTATTAAAGGGTAACAATTCAAAGAGGCTAGTAATCGGTTGTTATCGAGTACGTTAGCGTTTCTACGAAAGCCACGGTTCGCCGGAAGCTTAGACAGAAATCGGAAATAATGCACTGGTCTGAACCCGCGTGACGAGTCCACACATATCGAGTACCTCGGTCGATTGCCGTCCCGAATAATTTTCAACGAAGCCGGCAGTGTAGTTTTTAGTTGATATACCTCAGTGTTGCCGTAGGCTTCCGGCCTGGTGCGTGCTATTTTTGCGATCTCAGGTCCTGAGAACCTTTCATACGCCCGTGATCCCGTTATCTCCGCCAATTTCTGCAATCAGGCACAGCGACAGATCGGTATAACGATAATTGATTAGCGTATTAATCGTGCCTGTCGATTAATTATGAATCAGTTTGACTCGCGTCGTCGCCGCCAGGACCCTCTGTCGGCGCTATGCGTAACTAACGCGCAATGTAACGTTACATGGCGGCATCGACGCGAGATGTCACGGCGACGGTCCGTTCGGGCGCCTATTAATCGGGCAATTTCGTTCGGCGAGCGACGACCGATAAGATCAATAAAATATTGAATTAATTGCCGCGAAGGTCAACATTGGACTGGCGTCGAGTTTTTAACGTATCTAAAAATACCGTGTGGACAACGGAACGGTACCTGGGATCCTTTTCCATCTTTCCGTTTTCGACTTTGTCAAGCGTCGACGCACGTCTGGGGGAAAAAATATATCCCGAACAGATACGATCGGGAGCCACGGAGAAAAAATGCGTAGTCGCGAAACTTGCGAGGTATGCAAATTGCAAATTAATTCTTTCACGCGAATGAATATTCATGCGAATCGAACCTGGGAATTTCTAAAGAATGGCTCGCGTTACGAAAAAAAAGTTTTCGATCGTATGTACGAAAAACACTCGCGGTAGATGAAAACAAATCTTTATAGACGTTGGCGCGAAATTTAAAATGGGAAAACGCGTTTCGGTCTTTCGCTCGAGTTTAATGAAAGGAACGTGTAATAATATCGATGTTATTTGTAGGGGAGGATGAGAATGCGTACTTTAGGGCCACCCACGATTTCTTCCAAGATTTTACACTCTTTGGTGGTACTGGAGTCCATCCATACAGGCGACAGCGTCACCGAGAACGAAGTGACCAGCTGTCCGTGCAAGAATTTCGCAGGATCCAAATGCTGCAGCTGATTTCGACTGCCCTTGCCCCAGTAAACTGTGCCATGTTGCTATGTAATAATGAACGAAGATAACATTATCGTGTGTGTTTTTTTCGAAGCGGACAAAATGTTCGTGTTTATAGGGGTCGCGCTGTTGCGAAATTTTCTTTCGATACACGTTTACCGAAACAAAAGGAATCTTGGCCTCTGATTACGTTTTTTTAATTATTTACCATCGGTCTTGAATTTATTTTCGTTTAGAACGCAAACAAATTAAATCTTACATTAACGATATCGAAATCCACGAAAACGGAGGTAAACGATTTGTTTGCGTGGAGGAACGAAAAAAAGAAATAAATAAGAGTCATTAAAACTCGATTTTATGCTAATCGACTGTTTTTATAGTTAAATCGTTTATGCCGATAAACCCACGGTCCGTTGTTGCATTTAAACGATCGGGAAACAACGAATTTACTTATCCTTTAAGTTTTAAGATGATAATTAAAATATATGAATATTACATAGAATTTTTTTTCCAGATTTATCGCTTTGGTAATGCTACATAGCGTTTTGTGGCGAAGCTTAATTCCTGTGGAAGAAACTGGTAAGATATTTACCATCCGTGTTATAATTTACGAATCGTGACGTTTCTATTACAACCGACTTGTTTAAAATATATCTTTTTATTCTTTACCTGTGCGCATCCGGAAATGGCGGCCACCCTGCTAAAATCAACGCCACACACGCGCAACTTATCAAGGATCATGTCCAGAGCCTTAACCCACATTAAAGTGGGAACCACGACCACGTGCGGATCTCCTTTTTTCTGAATGACACCTCCATACGTTCTAAAATTGTCGAATGCTTGATTATTAAATTAAACCTATTACAGAGATATCAAATTTCTGCACAGGGACTAAAATATTGGTGAAAATTATCATATTTAATTAATATAATTAGACATTCACAAAAATTTTTACTGTGACAATTTTTGATCATTTTAATAAATCAATTTTTAATACACCAAGTGTTTAAAACAATGACCCTATGTATCAAAGTAACCAATTGAAGACGTAGTTTAGATTAAATGAACATTTTATTAATTCTTTACTTCTAATTTCTAATATTAATAATCTTGATATCATAAGTTGTTCGATAATACAATTATGTTAACAATTTTATGAGGAAAATTAAGTTGAAATTAGATTTAATAGTGATAAGAAAAATTAAGAATAAAAATGTATATGCTAAAACTAAAAATGTGTAAGTCAGTAAAATATTTAATATTTAAATATGCGCGTGAAAACAGTGATTGGACGTACCTAAATTCAGGCAGATCATTGTCGAATTGTACACTGGTTTCATGGAGAACGGCGAGATTATTATCAACGACAACTGCTTTCAACTATAAATACCAAAAGATACTTGTTAATCGGCGCGTGTTAAGTTCAAGATTTTATGAGCTGTTCTTCGATTTTTGATATTTCAAATCGAATAAGTTATGTGAATTAAGGTTTCTATGCGAGAACAGCAAATCTATTTGCAGCACGTGGTCAATTATTTACACTGCACTCTAACGTAATTCGAAGTTTAATGCAAAATCTAAAGTACCGAATGACATTTTTCTTCCAGTCGTATGAATATGCATACAGGTAACGTTTGATATACCGTTGACCATGCTTAATAAAGCGAAAAGCATTCGAAAATACTGCAACCGTGAGGTTAAAACTGTGCAAGAATCGTGAAGTATGTAAGACACGAAATCAAGTCAGTAAGTACGAAATCAAGTACTTAAATAGACAGGTATCATTAACCAAGATCATTATGGAATATGGAATAAGTTATACACGTTATACAGGAAATTTCCAAGAATTAGCTAGATGAATTGTAATGCAAAGCAAATTCTTTATAATAATATGCAAAACAAGGAAATTCGAATTTTTGGAAAATTTTTAATTTTTAATTTTTTAATATGGATAAAGATTAATTTCAATATTTAGGTTATGCATGGTCTAAAGTTGAGAAGGAAGTAAACACAGTACTCGAGAGATAACGCAAATACCTAATTATTCTATTGTAAGTAAGATTAAATATACTTTAACAATACTCTAACGAAACAAAAATTATAATAATAATATTAAATAATTTAATGAAAAGTACTACACGAAATATATCACGAGTAAAAAAATAGTATAGCAATATTAAAATATTCTAATATATATATAAATATATAAAATTATATACACAATATGTATATTGTAAATATATATACCTAATTATTCTATCGTAAGCAAGACTAAAGCCACTTCAACAGTACTTTAACAAAACAAAAATTATAATAATAATATTAATTAATTTAATAATTAAATACTACGCGAGTTAAAAAATGTTATAGCAATATTAAAATATTCTGATATATATGTAAGTATATAAAACTATATGCACGATATGTATATTGTAAATATATATACCTAATTATTCTATTGCAAGCAGGACTAAAGATATTTTAACAATACTTTAACTAAAAAAAATTATAATAATAATATTAATTAATTTAATAATGAAATACTACGCGAGTTAAAAAATGTTATAGCAATATTAAAATATTCTGATATATATGTAAGTATATGAAACTATATACACGATATGTATATTGCAAATATATATATATTATATATATATCTTACAGATGATAGTTTATACTCTAATAATCGTTATCTCGAATCTTTGGATTTTAAAGAATAGGTGATTTTTAGCCAGACGTAGTTGATGAGCAGATAAAAATCATGTCTGATGGAATCGATTACATTAATATGTAATTTATGATTCACTTCTTCCTTCATTTTTAAAGGATGACTAATATTACGTCAAACTGAGTTAATGAGCAGATAAAAATCGTGTTCGATGCGAATTGATTACATTACGACGCAACGTTTATGATTAATCGTTCTTTTTTTTTTTTTCTTTTTCTTTTTCCTTTTTACCAGAGAGACGCACGAGAAACGTTTTGCAATTTCAATTATCGTTTCGACCGCTCCCAGTGTTCCGCGTTTTTCGTTGCGAACGAGATACACTTCTCTTTCGCCCGTATCGTCCAACTGCTTAATGTTATCATCGAGTTAGATAATTGTGACCCATCGGCCGCACTGCGAAACACTCGTATCAATCAAGCAAGATGAATTTTCGTGTCACATTGGTATAAACTATTCGCTGCATTTTTCTCAATTTAAAGGAAAATGGCAAATTTGTCTTCGCGGATTAATTTCTTATTAATTCGTTACTAAATAAAGTGCACGCGTAATAAATAATAAAAAATAATTAATAAAATTTTTCGTTGCTTCGAAAGAACGAATTTTAATTTCATTACTATCGATTCCTTTAACGAACGAGATTACATAATTAATCGAGCATATCGTATAATTAGAAACTCGTGGGTACGATTTCAAATATTTACCAACAGCGATAAGGCAAAGTATGCTGCAACAAATATTTGGAATTTGAGAAAACAAAATATAGCGGGTATTTAGATTCCACGTTGCGAGGCTAAAATTCGGTTCGAGAACACGGTAACCCGTAATATAGTTTTCAAGTACCATAAGAAGTAAGAGATAATCAATACCGTGACAAGTGAAAGGAAAACATACGTTTCCCTTGATTTTATCTCCAATACGTATTTTCTCTCGATCGTAATTTACTTAATTTCGAAAAATAAACCAAAATCTTGCATATTCGTAATTAATTTCGCAATTATTTCTTTGCGATATGACAGTTTTACCAATACGCAGGTTTCATCGATTCGAAAGAAGCGCGCTTTGCTAAGAGCATGCGCAGTAGCCAACGCATACGGACAGCCAGTAAGAGAGCATCGTAAAACCATAAAAGAACAAACTAGTCTTCGAAGCAACAAATGTCGATTTTCTGTGACTAACTATCGTCCAATTATAATAATTGCCTTTGCACAGGGCACGAAGTTACGTAAGCAGGATGAAAAAGGTCGAAAATGGAGGCAAATTGCGGGAAAAGAAAAGGAGAAGAAAAATGAAGCTTCGATACGC
Source organism: Eufriesea mexicana (assembly GCF_001483705.2). Taxonomy (NCBI): domain Eukaryota; kingdom Metazoa; phylum Arthropoda; class Insecta; order Hymenoptera; family Apidae; genus Eufriesea; species Eufriesea mexicana. The sequence goes on from NW_016919092.1 coordinate 142,055, forward strand.
GAGTCTGTCACTCGAGTCTCGCGTCAATGATACGTATTTTTCTATGACGAGAAAACGTGTTGCTCGTCAATGATTATTCGTTCGAGGCAGATGTTCGACTCGTGGCAAAAAGCAGATCGCGAAATTATGCGGTTTTTTAAGCGTTTACCTGCTGCGTGCTGAGATCAAGCCCTAAGTATGTCGCGTTCGAAGCAGCGCCCATATTTCAATCGTAGACTGACACGCAATGCGACGAAATCGTGGAACAAATACAGCGTAGCAAAGATGCAACAGAACTGGCAGGTTTGAAAAACTGATACACTTCACTGTGAGTCCGTACGCTTGTTTGAGGCTCAGGAAACTAATGTTCGAACGTTCTAGTCCGTACGTGGTCTACACTCGTTCTCGGCAGAAGCCGAGGCATCGTTACGCGCTGTTTCGCGTACAATACGCGTTGCAAAGTGACTAAATGGGAGTAATCTTATCGTTATTATTAATAATATAACTCTGTTCGTTACGTAAGGCAGATTAATACGCGACGAAAATCGGCGGAGCTGGCGTTACGGGTCTCTTACGATATTTCCATGACATTTCGTACGCAACTGACTCTCCGCGTCGTACCGTTACGAAGAGAGGTTAAGTTTCCGTCGATACTGATTTCCACTCTCTGGGAACACCGAATTTCTTTACCGGCCGATCTATCGCGTAGGTGTTCGCGATAAGCGCACACCTGTATCGCACCTGCTGAGAATTTCTCACAGGATAATTGAACAAGCCTTAGCCATTGTTAGTATTTGAATATAAATTACCGAGCGCAAATTAATGGGATCTAGTATCTTTTCGTAAAACATCTATCCCGTTAAACGTAATACACGTTTCGTTCTATAAAATACGGTTAGATTACGATAATTTATCGTGTAAAACGAAACGTACACAAGACCAGGGCATATTGTGATAAGAATTTAATTGCGTTTACGATAATTTCACGCTCGGGACCAAGGGAAATTATATATATTGCTGAAAGCGTATCGTAGAAGTGTCGCGTTTGCAAATTATCGTGGAAAAAATAGCCTACGTATCCCGGTATTTTTTGAGAGGCTCGAAATAAAAGTAAAATTCTTTACATTAATAGGATTCGCGATACTGGTTTTTAAACCGGTTTGACTCGTAACTGCGCAAACTGCATAGACGCGTCTACGACATTCTACTGGCACGAAAAAAAATAACAAAATGGGCACTCAATGCGCATACTCGAATTATGCTATTTGTTTTAAGAAATCAGGCTAGCAATAAAACGTTAAATCCCAGCGCTTTCGATTAATGTCGAAATAATGCGTGGCTTTAACAGACGTTCCAGAGATTCCACACGCTTCTCAACGAAGATTTATATTTCACGTATTTCGTAGGAATTACAACTTTACCTTTCCAAACACACAGGTAATAAACAGAGGTAATAAATTATCGATAAACAAATAAGGAAAGGAACAAAATTGGAGCATTGCGACATTACCAGGCAAGGTAACCCTAACCTATAATGGCCAGTGTAACAAATATTTTTCTAAATATCTTTCAAAATATTTTTCCAAATATCTTTCCAAATATATTTTCAAATATTTTTCTAAATATTTTCCCAAATATTTTTCCAAATATGTTTCCACCACAAAACCAAATTTCGCCAACTATCTATGCGTTCGTATTCCCAATTCTAATCCCCTTGGTTTTCAGTTACGCATCGCGAAGATATCCACGGAGCTGTAAAATTTCTCGATCAGAGATGCAAGTCCCGACGATTACATCGGCAGGACGAAAGCTACCCATGGCGAGTGTAAGATAAAATATAGTGGAGAGGATTGTTTGGTTGGCCGGCGGCGGGCGGCGTATGGTTTGGAAGGCGGCGAAGGGGCAGTGGCGACGCTGCGATCGAAAGTAGCGTAAAAATAAAACGCGGTGCCGTGGACCATTATGTATACCAGTCCGGGCATAAAGTCTGTCCGAAAAACAATTATCAAGAGCCAGCGCAGAACCATAATAATTTGCGAGAAGTATCGTCGTCCGTGTAATGCGTGGCATCGTTTTCTCCGAAAGACGAAAACGAGCAGCCCGAAGGCGAGCGTGCAACGACGCCGCCCGATACTGGGTGGTAGTCCATGGTGCATCGCGGTGCAATCAGTTGTAGCAACAACCTCGACCGTGTGCGTTGGTAGTGGTGCACGGGCCGTGAGAGTGAGAGAGAGAGGGGGGCGAAAGTATGACGAGAGGAGCAAAGAGGCGAATGGGAGGAAGGGTGGGAGGGAGGGAGAAGGAGATTGTTAAGTTATGTTAGTCGATGTACGGGTTTGTTTGCGTAGTCGGTGACGGTGTAGGAGAGCGCGCGGCAACCGGCAGAGGAAAACGGCGGATGAAAAGAGAAGAAGAGGAAAGAGGGAGGCGAAGTTGCGACCAGGGTGCCAGGGGGTCTGGCCCAAGCCTGTTTGTCGGTCCCGTTGCCCTATAATCGTGGTATACGGATAATGGTTTGGGTTAAGGGACGCCAGGATGGACGGTGCGCGAGGGGAACAGGAGGAAGGAGATCAGAGGGAAGGATGCGTATAGAGGAGCCCCGGGAGCAGCGGCGTCGAGACAGGGCAGTTTCGGACGCCCTGCTCTATACAGACGAGAAGGACGAGCCGACGCACGGCCAATCGAGCGAAACTTTCGCTGGCTCGGCTTGCCTCGCCGTTTGGCAGAGCTTTTCTTTCCATCTCTTGCCCTGCCCACCAAGCCCGCGATGATTTCTGATCCTGCGACGCGAGCCTGAAAATCTAATTACCGAGAAAGCCCACTGGAGAACGTTTCGCTGACGGTGGAACACGCGGCGGTGTGTTTGAGAAATGGCTGTTGAAAAATGTAGTATTATGTTGCCCGCTTCAGATACCCTTCCGAGAATAGTCTTCTCCGAGATTCGGGGATGTACAGCTTTATTATGCTAATAAAGGAAATTAGTTGATCGAAGGATTCCAAATTTTGGGCAGCGTTAATCGATTTGTCGTGGATAGGTGGATAATAGGTGGATAATACGAAATATCGGTAAATATGCAATTTAGCTTTTTTTCACAAAAGGCTTTATTTGTGTCTCAATAAGATGTATACATCGGGGGAGCTTGAAAAAGTAATGTGCTTTTACTAATTTTTCGACAAAAATCATAAAATTGTTAAAAACTGCAGAATTTTACCTATGTACGTATTACCTATGTGAATGTCGATCACTATGATTTTTTAACGCGTTGTAGAGGAAGAGATTCTGAACACCTTTTATCTGAACAATAATTGTCGCTTGTTCTTAATTTCCGAGATATTTGCAAAAATTATCGACACTACCACATCGACTCCGCGGAAATATTTATTTTAAATAATTGAAAAATGTAATAGTATGTTGGCTAGTTCAGATAACCTTCCTAGAATAGTGTTCTTCGATATTCGAGGGATATACAGCTTTATTATGCGAATAACTCTTTGCGGCACAGGATTTCAGATAATAAGATAGACCCATGTTGCATAGAAATTTTTATATCGGTATAAAATTTGTATATTTTTACTAACAAAGGAATCGCATAATGTAAAAACATAAAAATCTCCCAGCATGCATTACGGTGCATCAAAAAGGTGGGACACTTTTAATCTTAATGTGCCCCAAAGGGATGAAGGAAATTAGGTGATCGAGGAGTTCGAAATTTTGTGGAGTATTAATTGATTTGTCGTGGATAGGTGGACGAGATAATACGAAATATTTATTTCGAATAATTGAAAAATGTAGTATCATGTTGGCTAGTTCCTATACCCCTCCGAAAATAGTCTTTTCCGATTTTCGGGGGATGTACAGCTTTATTATGCTAATAAAGGAAATTAGTTGATAGAGAAATTCCAAATTTTGGGGAGTATTAATTGATTTGTCGTGGATAGTTGGACGAGAGATAATACGATTTTATATTTTATATAAAATTGGCAAAAAGTCTGTTCAAAGTCTGACATGTCTCACTGATAGACGTGCTCGATGTAGGATATCAGACACAGGTATTGCCCGTTAGGTGTACTCAACGAGAAAATGATTAGTAGATTCCTGAGAAAAATTTAGCCCAGGTTCCTGGAAGGATACGATAGCTATAAAACATTGCTCTATAAATCTGTTGTCACCCGTTCGATTTATCATCGATCGATTTACGTGAACGAAAAGATCACACGTGACGTTACCTTCGTCGCGAAGATGATCGTAAATGCCAATCGATTTATTCATGTTCGATATATTTAGTTCTTTAGTTCCACGTTATTCCATTTTCATATTTTATACAGACATTTATATACGATTACGTATAAAGAAAAAGAATAAATAATTCAACGAAACAATTGATTGATCAAAATAAAAAACCCACATTCTGCCTCGGACCGTGTAATTAAATTACAGAAATATATTCCTCGAATTTTTCTTATGGAGCCTATATAAACCGATATAAAATTTCAAACCTTTTATCTCGCTTATTTCCATTCGCTTTTGTTTTCTGCCATAATCGTGTATTATAATTTTGCACGTCACAGCCATGCACTATTCAAAATTTTATTGCACAATCAAGAAATTAAATACGGGAGAAAAACAATGGAATCTTTACAAAAATAACGCTTTCCAATTATTATAAAATTCAGAGTTCCACGATCTTTTTTGTCATAATCGTGTATTATAACTTAGCACGTCTCAGCCATGCACTATCCAAAATTCTATTCCACAATTAAGAAATTAAATACGGGAGAAAAACAGTAGGATTTTCATAAAAATAACGCCACTAGATTAGCACGAAATTCAGAGTTCCACGATATTTTCTATCATAATCGTGTATTATATCTCAGCATGTCGCAGTCATGCACTATTCAAAATTCTATCCTACAATTAAGAAATTAAATATGGGAGAAAGACAATAGGATCTTTATGAAAATAACACTCCTCGATTACCAGAAAATTCAGAGTTCCATGATCTTCACTGTCATAATCGTGTACTATAACTTAGCACACGTCAGCCATGCACTATCCAAAATTCTATTCCACGATTAGGAAGTCGAATACGCGAGAAAAATAGTAGGAGCTTCACAAAAATAACGCTACTAGATTAGCACGAGATTCAGAATTCCACGAACTTTCCTGTCATAATCACGTATTACAACTCAGCACACCTCAGACATGCACTATCCAAAATTCTATTCTACCATTAAGAAATTAAATACTGGAAAGAAGCAATAGGATTTTCACAAAAATAACACACCTCGATTACCATAAAATTCAGAGTTCCACGATCTTTTCTGTCATAATTGTGTATTACAACTCAGCACATCGCAGCTGTGCACTAACCAAAATTCTATTCTACCGTTAAAAAATTAAATACGTGAAAAAAGCAATAGGATCTTTGCAAAAATAATGCTACTAAATTAGCACGAAATTCAATGTTCCACAATCTTCTCTTAATCCTGTATTATATCTCAGCATGTCACAGCTATGGAAAATGTGGAAAAACAACAGAATTCTCATAAAAATAACGCATCTCGATTACTATAAAAATTCAGAGTTCACGATCTTTGCTGTCATAATCATATATTATAACTAAGCAGGTTGCAGCCATGCATTATTCAAAATTCTATTCTACAACTAAAAAATTAAATACAGAAGAAAAGCAATAGAATACTTACAAAGATAACGCATCTCGATTACCATAAAAATTCAGAGCTCGACGATCCACGCGGACACCACGATGGACCCAGCACGGTTCACCTGTAACAGTGAGTTGAATGCGTGTTTAACGCGTGAGGCAGGCGAAAGAACGCAACGCGTGCGAGGAGGGGTTGGCTTGGTTGCACGTTTTCCGCATTGACAAACGCCGGGACCGGGGTGGAGGGTGAGGACGCGGAGGATCGGAGAGAATTTTTTGGAAGCGTAGAGTTTCATTATCTAAACACATCGTGGCGGAATATATCGACAGGGCACGGGAAAAAAGAGAAGGGATGATAGGGGTGGCGCAGGAACGGCGGATGGCGTCGGCGACAGCCGGCAGAGCCACGTCGTCGCCGTGGAACGAACGACGACGGAACGACGGCCGGCTCTCTCGTGCAGACGAACGAAACGTGGAGTGAGACGGAAAGGGAGAAAGAGACAGCCGGGCGCCGATTCCAGCGACCGGCCGGCGCTAACCTCGACGCCAACCGTGGAACGTCGCCGACGTCGCCGACACCGTCGCCGCCACTGGCCGACCCACGACACCACCACGACGTAGACGACGAAGACGAAGACGACGACGACGACGACGACGATGTCGTCGACGACCACGACGTCGACCAATGCAGGAATACTTCTTCTGTTGGCATCGTGGCATCGTCACGACGGGGGTGGGACGTTGCTCATCGGTCGCCAAGCCGGAGGGCGCCCGTCCCTACTCCCAGCACCCATCGCATCCCCCTTTGCACACCGACACATGTTCGCTCTTTGGTATTGTCAGCTGAAATTCCCTATCCCGGGATACGTCAATAGCGTGATGTTTTGTTCAGGAATAATTATGAATCCTGGACTTACGTGGCGACCGGTGCCAGCGTGTCTTTACTATCCGTCCTGTTCCTCCGTACGTCCCCCTCTGTGGAAAAACCCAACGGTCCTCCCCTCCAGCATTGACAGCAAGAACGTTTGTTCTGGGGAATGGCGTTTGGTTTTATGGTTCTTACGGAATTCATGTAATATCGATCAAGCCGAAAGAAATGTTTTCAAAACCTGTTTACCTCGGAAACTTTTCCTCTCCGAGCTGGCTCACGGCTCCGGGGGTAATCGTAAATAGATCAACGATTGAAATTAAGGTCGCGTCCGGACGCGTGAGAGATCGTTACCGAGTTGTTCTTTTTTTTTTCTTTTTTAATCGAGGGAACGCAATGGAGTCGTATGGTAACGCGTGCTCGATGCGAGTTGCATCTGCAACCTTTCTCACCAAACGGTACGCGTAATTGATCGTTAATATATCGCGGCGCGTCAGAGAGCAGCGAGCAAATTGACAGGTATCGCGTGTTTGAAAATGGTCACGGCGCACCTAAAAATTCTTACGACACACTGATTGAAAATCATTCGTGTATAATACTCTTGCGTTCACTCTGTGTATTTAATCAATTATTTTCCCGGTGTTCCGATATGGTAGCACATAAATTAGCGCATTCTGTCAACTGTGTTTACAGATACGGATCCTTGAATTTGCCTAATTGCTCGGGATTTTTCATGAAAGATGCAGATACTTGGTCGCGTGAAATTTGTTGCTAATTTCTGTCTGCTATTTTTACGAACAATTTGTTGCGTATTATACTGTATTATTATTATTATCATCAAGAGTGACCAAGACTTAATTGGTACGCTATCATTTGTAATTATTATCCAAGCGACGTGGAACCTGGAAAGATATTAGCAACAAAAGCACTCTCCCAAAATTCTATCGCTAAATTAATCGCGAATTATAATTATTGCGCGTTCTCCATGCACACACGCGCGTTCGTTGACACGTTCACTGCTACGGTGGCCATCTGTGACCGACGCTTGCCTCCTCAGTGGGGGCATGGTGGTCACCAGTGTTTAATAATTCATAGTATTTCAACAACATTCGTAAATTTAGCGTTAATAATAAATCTTTCATTTCAATTGATTTGTAACTATTTTCTTGTATGAGTCAAATTGGCTCACTTCGGTAAAAATAGGTATATAATCAACATCTGTTAATAAAATATCAGAAGGTGCAAGTTGAAACAGGATGTCAATAATATAACCATGCGTTTGTAACGATTAATATAAATTTTATTAGAGATCTATCGTACACCGTATTCACGATATGACGTACAATTAATTTCAAGGCTTGCCAACACGAATATATTTCAACAACATCCGTAAATCCATTGTTAATAATAAATCCTTCGTTTAAATCGATTTGCAACTATTTTCTTTGCAAAATGCTTCAATTTTCTTGTACGAGTTAAATTAGCTCATTCTAGTGAAAATAGATATATAATCGACACCCGTAAATTTATTTTTAATAGTAAATCTTTCATTTAAATCGATTTGCAACTATCTTCTTCACAAAAAGCTTCAATTTTCTTACGATTTACGATCATTTTCAAATACGAATCAAATTGGCCGACTGCGGTAAAAATAAGGGTATGATCAACATTCGTAAATCCAGTGTTAAGCACCACGGGAACATAAAGGTTCATTGAACAGCGATCCGAAGGATCGAGTCGCAGTGTCCCTAGATCCAGAACGATAACTCATTTTTTCGGCGGATAGAGACGGCGCCTGTGTGTATGGCGGATGCTCCCTCCCGGTACCATGTTTTAACCCATGCCAGCGCCTACCCCCGCATATCCACGAAAAGTAGAAGCGACCATTGGGGCGGAAGATGACTACGACGGCTCCAGCGTGGGGCGCCAAGTGTTTTGATGCTTGTTATGCGAAGGGGAGCTTGATAAACAACGAGCTGGAGAACGAAGCCGGACCTAGATCGTCACCATCACCTCTTCCACCCACACTCGAAACCGACCTCCGACTGACTGGCTACGATTGTGTCATTACAACGGAATTGATATCGCGATGCTATAACGTCCCTTCTTGCTTCACTCCGTCTACTATACACCGTTGGTCGGAGGGTGCTCGTAAAGTGGAATCGCTAACGCGCGTTGATTGCTTGGCAACAAATTGAAATCGCCGGTACCGTTACAAATGTGCAATAATCCGTGGAATCTAAAAGTATCCGGCAGACCTTGTTTCGGTTTGTAAGCTTTCTAAATAATATACGATACACCGTTCGGGAGAGAACCGTAAGTAGGGGATGAAGGATTATTAATGCGGCCCGAAGGCTGCTACTAGGGGGTAACGCGATTCGAATCTCGAGATTTGGATTATATTTCGTTTGTACAGATGATAAAGAGACGAGTTTTTGATGAAGAGACGACAAACTTTTGTCAGGTCGGTGTAATTAATTTTTGTAATTAACTCTTTCACTGGCACCGTACTTTTTATATGGTATACTCAGGGGGTCACGAGAAAATTTCCATTATTCTTAGGATGTAATAACGAATTATCAAATATAGCAAAGAAAAATAAAAACGTGCAAATTATTCTGAATTTCGGGATTTAGATTATATTTCGTTTGTACAGTGAGGGGATGATAAAGAGATCGAGAGACGAGTTTGTGACAGACATGTGTCAGGTCGATGTAATTAATTTTTGTAATTAACTCTTTGACTGGCGCCGTACTTTTTGTATAGTATACTCAGGGGGTCACGAGAAATTTTCCATTATTCTTAGGATTTAATGACGAATTATCAAACAATATAGCAAAGAAACAGAAAACGGTGCAAATTATTCCGAATATCGTGGTTTGAATTATATTTCTTCTGTACAGTGGGGGGATGATAAAGAGGTCGAGAGACGAGTTTGTGACAAACCTTTGTCGGATCGGTGTAATTAATTGTGGGGGGTCGATTAAGATTGGTTTATTCCGATATTAATGTTTAACACTTCGACTGCCACGCGCATTTTATATAGTATACTCAGAGGGCCATCTTGACTGGGGCTATGGTGGTCATCAGTGTCCGACGATATTAATTTTAAAAATTTATATTTCTCTATTTTAATTATTCTTTGAAAATTTGAACAACGTAAATAGATAAAAGACATTAATAATTTGCACCATTGTTTGAAAATTCCTCATTATATCGTATGAATAATAGAAATTTTATCATCGCCCCCTGAGTGTGCTATATAAAAATTTCGTGGCAGTCAAAGTGTTACCACTAAATTTACGGACTGAACCAATTCGACTCATTAAAAATTTAATAACTATATATGTATAAAACTTAAATATTATTTTTTAAAAACATATGTTGGTTTTTAGTTACGTAATGAAATATATATAAATATCCAGCGATACTAATTTTATAAATTTACACTATTTAACTATTTTTTGAAAATTTGAAGAACGTAAATGAATAAATAGACATTAATTAATTGTTTGATCATTCATCATTGTATCGTAAGAATAATGGAAATTTTATTATATGGCCCCCTGAGCGTGCCATATAAAAACTTCGTGACAGTCAAACTGTCAAACAGATAATTGCACATAAGACAGATAATTTTGACATTTGTAGCAATGAAAATTCAAGAAATCCTTCTTTACGATATCGAAAGAAACACGAAGGGTATTAACTATCTTATTTATTTTATTTACACATGGAAAGAAGGAAGAATTATTATGATAAGCGAGTTTTTGCTAATTCCGTGCAATTAAACAAATTTGATACAGCGTAATTATAGACACAGTCCATAGTGCAGAGAACTATGTTTAATTAATGAACCCGATGATATATCGATGATTTTAATATTTATAGTGCATATATTTTACATAAAACGCTGTAACGAACGAAAACAATTTAAAGCAATTCGCCATATAATATCACTTATAATATCAACTTCAAGAATTAAGAATATTAATCGTTGTTTATTCGTGAATATTGGTTTCATGAGAGTTGAGCGTTGGTTTTATATGTGTGAATGGTATTGAGATATATTAAATGAAAGTTATTTGGTATGATATAAATATAATATGTGCGAGTGGAATCTAGTGTGAATATTGATAAAGAATGTTTAGAAAATTGTGTCAGAATGAAACAGTTACGTGAGAATCTTCAAAGAGTAAACACGTGTTAACCCTTTGCACTCGACGATTTTTTGGCTAAAGAGGAGTAGGAATTCAAAGATTCTCTACTAAAAAACTGACAATACTTTTTAGAGCAGTAAATAAAAAATTGTATAATAATAGAATCGTAGAATTATTTGATTTAGATACCTCGCACACTGTTACATTACATTAAATTTGATATATTAATTAATATCGATCATCCAAATTTTATGAAATGGTAACTGAAGCTGTGAAGATGTGAACATTGAAATATTATTATATAAATATACTAATGTCCATTTCTATCCACAATCTAAATCCTTTCAGGCTACGCCATAAATTTCCTACGTCCATTTCAACACCATGGGTTATTTCTACATATAAAAAATTTCCGTTAAAATGGCGGAAAGTTGAATAGCTTGATGAAGTTTGCAGTTTCGTGGTAATTATTTTCTTTTAATTTGCAATGCATTGGAGCATGGAATTTTTGATATTTCGGGACGAAGTATAGAGAACTTAGGACACTTTCATAATTACCGGCACATGTATTAACGTCATTTGCACTGGACGAATGAAGACAAGTGAAATCTATTAGCGAGCGCATTATTTCATCTCTATAATTAAATTATCAATATTCAAAGCATAACAATTGCCCTAAACTTATCAGTATTATAAGGTCATCTCTATTTTTATTTACCACACTGCAAAAATGAAATGTTGTACAATAAGGAGTATAGCGTGCAGTGTGTATTTAGATGACTGTGAAATTTTATGACGTTTGCGGTGCAATAGAGATAGAGATTTAAAAAGAGGAAACATGGTTTCCATTTCTATCCGCGTTATTTACATATAAAAAGCGAGGAGATTATGATAAACAAGTTATTATTACCTCGATGCAATTAAAGAGATTTGGTACTGATCGTGGTACAAATAATTTTAATATTTATAGCAAGAACGCAAGAATATTGATTAATTCTGAATAATAATTAATCGATCCGATAATATCGTCGTAATAACGGAATATGGTATTCGCGTGATATGCACGTTAATAAAACGTTGAAATTTTACCTGGTGCTTTGCAACTTTCCCATGGGAAACAGTTGGATAATTCGGTTTTAAGCACCACGTGAAATAGCAGCAGTGGAAATATCGAATGGAGGGAACAGCGCTCAAAAGCGGTCGAATTTTTGGTTATCAAGGCTGGTTGGATAATTTATAATGTTGCATTCCAACGCTACGGAATTAGATGCACTAATGATCCTTCTCATTCCGTTTCACCCCATCGCTATCATTATCCGCGTTCCGTTCTTGCGGCCCGCCCAAAACGAAGCATGCATTTAAATGCATGTGCTCGCCAGAAATAGTATTTGACTTTTAACGAAACAAGCAAACATACGTTTAGCATTTATCTGCGTACTTAGCACCAGGAAAAACACGAATACCCCAAGGATTACAGATAGGTTAACGTATAGCGTGCTCTAAGAATAAAATGGTTATTATAATTATAGCCGGCCGTTCCAGTAATACGAGAAATATGAAATGGCCGAGGGTGCGAATTCCTTTGTTTCTCGCAATTATTTCTTAGAAAAGTCAAATTTTCCATGTATATTTTTTTAATCGCAATAATTTCTTAGGAAAGTCAAATTTTCCATGTATATATTTTTAATCGCAATAATTTCTTAGGAAAGTAAAATTTTCCATACATATATTTCTAATTGCAATAATTTCTTAGGAAAGTAAAATTTTCCATATATATTTTCTTAATCGCAATAAATAATTTTTTTTGGGAAAGTAAAATTTTCCATATATATATTTCTAATCGCAATAATTTCTTAGGAAACTAAAATTTTCCATACATATTATTTTTATTGAAATAATTTCTTAGGAAAGTAAAATTTTCCATATATATATTTCTAATTGCAATAATTTCTTAAGAAACTAAAATTTTCCATGTATGTTCTTTTAATCGTAACAATTATTTAGCAAAGTAAAATTTTCTATATTTATTTTTTTAATCGCAATAAATAATTTTTTTAGGAAAGTAAAATTTTCCATATATCTCTTTAATCACAATAATTTCATTACTATAAACGATAATAAATATCGTTTAAGAGACTCAAAAAAAGACGTAACAAATTTTTCTACTCTTTCATTCCAAAATCACTAATTTATTCAATATTCTTAAATTCAAGAATATTCTACAAATATATTTTCAGTATAAAATGAAGACAGTAATATATATACCTTACATACCTAGATTTCATAAATTTCATAACCTATAAAACGTTTTCGATACTCAGATTACGAGACCACTCGATAATCAATTGATAAATACAATATTTCATACATTACGATCGAATCGGAATTAACGAGCGACATAATCACTCGCGATTATCTAAATATCTATAGATCCACGAATGGCTAATAGCCGCGGTAATATAAAAATGTTCCATCAGTTAAATAGCATAAACAATTGCAGAGAGGAAGCCGGTCGTGTTTACGGGAACGAATACCGTCGATTTAACCGTGCTTTACGTCCGCGGGGAAAGAAGCCCGACTCCGTGGAAGCAGACCCCGGAACGGGAGAATGCTAGCACAAATGACATTGTTTATCTCCAGCGCGGAGCAAGAAAAGTCCTCGTATACGGTTAGTCGTTCGACTTCACTCGGTCAAGCACCTTGGTGTGTACGATTGCCAGCGTGTTCTCCTCGTTGGCCATGCATGCACGTACATCTCCCTCCTAGCGCCCTCTCGCTCGCTCTCTGTCTGTCTCCGCCACCCTCGCCCGTGCGCGATAGTACGTGCTCGTATACAAGCGGATCGAGAGGGTAGCACACGTACACGGACGCATACGTGTTCACCGAATGGCGTCAAGATCCGCGTCGCCACGTTACTGGCGCGCCGCTGCTGTGTCGCCGCGAATTCGCGCCGGACGAGGCCGCCCTTAGGCAACAGACAGCCACAGGGGTGAGCAGACAGGCTCCAGTCGTCCTCTCTACACTACGCTACATATTGCACGGTCGTCGGGCTCGCGGCCAGTCGACGCTCGACGATCGACGCAGTCGGTCTTCGATTCTTTATTCCAATTCCTCGTCCTCCGATCGATCGGCATTCTCGACGACGCTCGTTTCTCCAATCGCGTTGCGAACGAATATTTACCGGATCGCGGTTATGCGGCGAATCCAAGCGGTTCTAGCGGTGCGCGCCGTTCGAATTTCCCGCGCTTCGCGGAATCACCGTATCGTCGTTTGAAGTGCCGGTGCGTATAGCCTGCTCGCCGTGGCCAGTCTGCACACACGCTTGGGAGAATTTACGCCGCGGCTAGCGTGGATTCGCTGTTGCCGACATTCGTGGGAGACTTATGTCGCTCGGTAATAATTACCATAACGAAATGTTTCGAGATTCACGGCGGAAGGTTAATTTATGGTATGTTACGTTTACGTTGCAGCGTTTATTCCTTCGAATTGCTTCCAGCGATTCGAGTGCTATCTAGCGGGTTCAATTTATGTCACTTTCGTGATATACTAATTCTCGATGTAGAAATAGATGTCAGTCGTTTTTGCAAACTGTTCGCGATATACATTGCGGAGAATAAAACGTAAGATAAGGTCGATTATCAATAGAATTTTTGTATTATAATCATAATTCTTTAGATAAAGAAATCGTGTATTGTTGTTATTGTTATTGCAAATACGAAGTTTTTGAAATATGCTATTAGATCGTTTTAGGTTAAGGGACCGTGTATGTACGTTGTGTAAGTATTTGGAGTATTTTTGCGAATCGAAACGAAGTCGAATCGTGTTTTACATTTAGTGCATTGAACTCTAGATTACGGGAGTCATTGTTGGAAGTTCCACCTCGAATTCGGGCACGGCGCATGTGCGACAGTTAACCAATAGCGAAGGGTTATCGTTGCAACAGGTAAGAAATGACGAGAGTTCAGTGATATCGTGCGTTTAGCAACCACGTGGTCCGAAGGGAGGAAATCTGTCGAGTATCTTTATGCAAAGACAATCGTTATGAAATGGAATGCTAAAATTTTGTTACACTTCACGAGTCAGACTCATTTTAACCGAGAATTTTTCGTTATCTCTTTTAACAAGTTTAATTTAACATTTTTTATTATAATAATTAAAATAATTAATTTAATATAATAATATGATAATTAAATTTTTTAGATTTCCTGTCTACCTTTATGAGCTTGGATTTTATTCAAAATATACAGTATTGTTTAATCTATTTATTATAAAATACTAAATATAATTACTATACTTTACATTCTTCAAAATACAATATTCTTTTCATTTTTATCTTTTAAATCTTTTTGATGGGCTGAAGTACATTTTAAATTAAGTCAATTTATTTACAATTATTGCCTTCTTTTTTTAAATTATCTGCAAATCTATCAATTTATTTCTCATTTTGACGTATCTCAAATTATTCTTCAATTTTTTATTTTCCACAAAAATAAGCTAAATTAAATCAAAGCTCGAATATTTTCCTAAGAATTAACTACACTTCTATCGATTTATATCTTTGACATCTGTTTTCTGTTTAAATATCTTAAATTATTTTCTAATTTGTTTTATTTTTCATAAAATTGTACAAATTGAATCAAGTCGTTACTACTGCTTTGAAAATCAACTTAAATCCTGTCGATTAATATCTTTCTTCGCCTCTGACATTCCTTTTCTACTTCTGGAACGTCTGAAATTAACGAGATTCAATCGTACCAATCGAATCGAACCCAATCAGGTACCATTGGAGCCATTTCGGTACCCCAAGCAATTGCAGCTATTTACGTTCCATGTGACGTTATTTATATCCATGATCTACACATGAACGTACGTAGATATATATCGGAACCTTCGACATTATCGTCACAGTAACATTGACATTGCGCTTCGCTCATCTTGTGTATACAAGGCACATTCTGATAAATGACGTTGAGGGAAAGCGATTCGCTGTATAGGAACAAATGGCAGCATAGAATAGAGGAGATGTCATGCGTTTTCTTAAGATACATTCACCTAACGTTCTCGATAATCCAAGTGATTTTATAATATCGAATACCGATACTTAAATTACACCGAGTCCCGTATTTTATATGCAAATTTCGTATGCAAATGTGCTCGATAAATTGGTCTGGATGTATTTCAATTACCTGAAATAATTAGTTTGACAAACACCTCGTCGATTTAATCGATACTCGCGTGTAATCGCTTAGGCGTGAAATTGGCTGAAAAAATGGCGCTGGAATTTTTCACTGATTATGGGTCGCCTGATTATGGTCGTTAATCGAAGTTTAGGGTTTTTGCGGCTGCCAGAGCGCGCAGGCGCGTTACGCGTGGAAAATTGCCGATAATTAATGACAAAGATCGTTATTTATGACAACAATTCTATTATCATAAATTATCGAATTAAATCAGTTCCCAGGCGCCGATGAAACTGACGCAATCGCGGCCTAAGTGGCTTCAGAGTTATGTCACACGCGTAATCGACTTGCATGAAGTGCCAGCAATGTCTCTAAAATTTCTCCGTTACGTAAATTCGCCAAGCTTTGTATCGCGTGTTGGACTAATAATAAAATGCAGCTCGTCGATAAGGCCCCACGTAAATACGCGCAAATCGCGCGACGCCAGCGACTGTGCACACACGAATCCGGTTAACCCTTTGACTGCCACGCCGAAATCACGTGTTTCGCTCAGGACGCCACGAGAGTGCGCTGCTAGATGCAAGATCCGTTCTAATATTCTCTTGATCGATGTTCTAATAAAAATTTTTAATTGTTCAATGGGGCACTTTTTATTTTAAAGTATCTTTTAATCGATGGTTATATTCAAATATAAATTATATATAAATTGGCAATTTTCATTCAATTTTTACAACTGTAGTTTTACGAGTAGTTCAGCGCTCCGGTCACCAATGGCGACCGTGGCGCCACTATAGGAGAAGCCGTGGCAGGTCATATATGGAGGGTTACTGCTGGATTAATCCTATGCAGACAGAGATCTGCGCATCTAATAAACAAAGACTCCTTTTTAATAGCAAAACAGATTTATTTCAACTAAAATATTACACTAGGTTTCTCACGATTCTAACTAAAACACACGATTCTCTGATCACTACGTTTCGACGACACGCATTCTGCCTCGCCCGCGCTCTTGCACCCTTAACTACTTGCATTGGAAAGACTTGTCACGCACGTCGTAATGTTTTTGTCACAGAATCGCCAACAACGTGGTATACATGTCGTCAGGCAATTGTCACAGAAACACTGGACCGTTTGGACACACATCTGTGAATTTCTTGTCAGCGCAAGTGGTTAAATCGTTTAACCAGTCAAATAACTGTCCTACTGTCCTTATATACTGTACCTTCAACTACCTAATACTGTAACCATTGATTACATCTATCCATAGAATTGTAGAATCTACAGAAATTTTCTAATCCTATGAATAGATCAAATGGTAGTTGTAAATGGTAGTAGATCATGGTAGGTAAGGTAGACTATAATTTTTCCTCAGTAAACAAACAATGAAAAAAGGAGTAAATGTTGAAAAATGTATCATACGTATATTTTAGTAAAAGTCGTGAAGTTTATGGCGATGGAATTGTATATGGGAAATTCTAATGGAAATTTTAAAAATGGTCATTTAACCGGTCATGATAGGAATTATTTTAGGTCCACCGTGCCCCAAAGTGTTAACTAGGATTAGGGGGTCCCGAGGTGAGCTTCAACGAGGTTCTCGCGTTTTGCTCCAGCTTTGAGCAACTCTAGATATATCTTTTCCATTCGAGCCCAGGTTTCTCGGAGATTTCGATTTGTCATCGAACGAAGCGCCATTCAAGATCACGCAAATTGCGCTAGCTTTCGTTATTACGCTAACAGCGACACGAATTATGTTAATAAAATCAGTTATACAACCCATAAGAGACGTCCGTGTGAATACAAATCATGCTAACGAGAGTTGGAGGAGCTTGCTTTCTATGAGGTGTTTTGCACCAGTTCCAAGTGGTTTCTATTCGAGCACTATTTTTCTAGAAGATTTCAATTTGTCATTCGGCAAAATGCTATTTTAACCTGTTAATGTAGGCTGATAAAGGCTACCGCAAAGGTGTCCATGTTGCACGAGCAGTAAAATGTACTATGGAAATGTAAATACTGTTACGAGGGTTGGCAAATCTACGTTTCAAAGAGGTGCACGTGTTTTGTTTGAATTATACGTTTTTTAACATGCATCTTTTCTATCCGAGTTCTAGTTTTTCAGAAGATTTGTATTTGTCATTTAAAGGAACGTTGTTAGGTATTATGCCTGCGAGTATTATAGCTAAGTATCAGCTAACTTAACCTAACCTAACCTGCAAGTCAGGATCCACTTTGATCTAATTGTAAGTCTGACTCGAGTCCTAATTTCATTATTAAATAATAAATTTTATTACTCGAATGTATAGAGTTTGATTACAAATTTGCGTTACGTTATTTATAAATTATTTATTATTTTTCTCCTATCACAATTTCGAGTCCTAATTTCACTATTAAATAATAAATTTTATTATTCCAACGTATAGAGTTTCATTGCAAATTTGGGTTACATTATTTATGAATTATCTATTATCTTTTTCCTATCATAAGTTCGAGTCTCAATTTTATTATTAAATAATAAGTTTTAATATTCAAAGGTTTAATTGCAGATTTATATTACGTCATTTATAAATTATCTATTATTCTTTTCCCGTCACAAGTTCGAATCCCAATTTCATTATTAAATAATAAATTTTATTATTCGAACGTGTTAGGTTTGATTGCAGATTTATATTACATTATTTATAAATTATCTATTATTCTTTTCCTATCACTAGTTTTCACAAAAAATACCACTTTTTGTATTTTTCACAGAATAAACATAAAAATTGCATAGGTCCAATTGGGCCCAGAGTCTACCAGGCAAGGGTTAAACAACTAACAAATAGAGCATGCTAATACCTGGAATGGGAAAGGTGTCCAAATTACACAGTGCATAAAAGATGACTATAGAAACATAAATGCAGTTAACAAGTGTCATTGGTTTCAAAGAGCTGCATATACTTTGCGTCAGCTCTAAGTTCTTTGAGACATGTCTTCTCTATTCAAGCTCTAATTTTCCGGAAAATTGGAATTGATCGTTCAAAGAGGGACTATTATTAAACTGCTAACAGAATGAATCATGCGAATAAAATCTGCCACAGAGATGTCCAAGTTGCATAACACTTAAAAGACGCCTATGCAAATACGGATCCAGCTAACAAGGGTTAGAAATCTCGGTTTCAGCGAGATGCACCTTTTGTTCCAATTCTCAGCTCTAAGACATTTTCTCTGCTCGACTAGTTTTCCAAAAGATTTCAATTTACCATTCGCTATTATACATGCTCCGACCTTTCCCAGTTAAACTATTAATAAAATACCTACACGTCGATAAGGTCTGTCAGAAAGTCGTCTAAGCTGCACAATGCATAAAAGACGACTATGCAAATACAAATCCGGTTGCCAAGGGTTAGAAGCTTTCAAAGAGATGCATATGTTTCACTCCAATTCTAAATTCCTCGAGACGTGTCTTTTCAACCCGTTGGCTCTAGGTTTCCAGAAGATTTCAATGTACCATTCGATGCAATTCCATTCGCTATTATATCAGTGGACACAATTTAATGTACTTCATATCGCAATTTCATCGTTAGAAATTTTAATTTATTCGATGATTGGATTAGGTAACTTACAATTATTTACGTATTTACGAGGAAAAATGGATGAAAATGAATATTACATTTGCAAAAAATTACACGAGTCAGTAAAATGGTAATAAGAAGAATCGATGTTGAGAAAGAAAGATATGTAACAGGTGTTGTGCGAAAGTTCTGGAAGCTTCGATTAAAGACTTTAGATACTTCTTTGAATAGTTTATTTAAATTAACAAATAACATTTCCGATCGTCTGGTCGTCGTTATTTATATATTGCTGTTCGTTGGCCATTGTTATTTTGTCGGTATAATGTTTTTCATGGCTACTTATCAGTCCTCACCAAGTCGCGGACCCTCACCGATGTTCAGCCTAATTTGTTTTACAGTTGTAAGGTGTTTTTCCGTACAAATATATACTATATATATAGTATATAGCATATAATATAGAGTGCATAGTGCATAATACGTAGTGCATAGTGCATGGTGCATAGTGCATGGTGCATAGTGTGTGGTCATATTGCATAGTGCATAATGCATGGTGCATGGTGCATGGTGCATGGTGCATGGTGCATAGTACATAGTCCATAGTGTATGGTGCATAGTGCATAGTGCATGATGCATAGTGCATGGTGCTTAGGGCAAGTGCATAGTCCATAGTGTATGGTGCATAGTGCATAGTGCATGATGCATAGTGCATGGTGCTTAGGGCATAGTGCAGAGTGCATGGTACATGGTGCATAGTGCATAGTGCATAGTGCGTAGTCATAGTGCATAGTGCATATTGCATAATGCATAGTGCATAGCATATATACTATAACTATAAACTGATAGTAAAATAAAGCACAGCAGTGAAATCTGTTGTAAAGATATTTTGGTTGCACAACGCGTACGACCATTCGAATACCAATCCGGCTAACCAGCGTTAGAAGATCCCGATCTCAAAGAGGTATCTACGTTTTGCTCTATTTGCAAATTCTTCGAGGTATATCTCTTCTTAAAATACCTGTATCATTCGGGTTCTAGATCGCCGAAGGGTCTCGATTCATCGTGGTTGCGTGGCACCATAGGCGCAATGGAGTATGCAAATATGGCGTACGGACATTTGGAAGCGTTACAGTTCGCGAGGTATCGTTTCGAGTATCGACTCGGTAGGCTTAAATAATTCCAATGGCATCGCGACTTCAAACGTTGCCCGATCAGGCCTCCTTTCAAATATTAAATTCCCCCCTGTCGATGCGCATTTTTGCAATTTCGTATGCATGCACCTCGGTCATACATACGTGCTCTCCTCGGCATCTCGCCTCCCGTCAACTACCCAGTGTGCATGAATAAAGATGGTGCAGGTTTTGCTAGCAACATCGTACGCTTGTCTGAGAAGTGGCGAGGACACGTAAGAAGAGTGGAATATAGCGATGGGACCAATACTCGAAACGTTCAAACAATTCGCAAGCAAAGTATATGTCACTTCAAACTTTTCGCCTTACAATTTTCGATCAAAACCGAAATTTATTTCTAGAACACACATTTTCTAACAAATATTTTTCGACATAACAAATTTTCGTGGAATACTTTCGAAATTAAGTATAGTGTCTTTTACTGCTGAAAATTAAGCTTTTTTCCGTTGCAATTAATTTTGGAAAATGAAAATTTGTAGCACCAACTGCAGCTGTTTTTTTATTATAATTAATATAATTAATAGAAATTATAATAAATAGGAATTTATAGAATTTGGAGAAGAACAATTGCAATGACTAGTTCAAATTTGTAGTTCAATATCAAAGTTACCTATTTCATAACACTTTTTATAATTATTAAAAACGTATTGCCATATTTGACAAAATTAATATTAATTTTAAAATCATTAATAACTACTATACTTAGTAGTAACTACTATATAACTATAACTACTACTATAACTACTATAACTACTTCACTTTTTGAAAAATCTTAAATATAAAAAGGTATGACTATACCAAGTGCTTTGACACATAAATTTAAGATTTTTCAAAAAGTGCAGTTAATCGATTTGTATAGTGAACGACTCATATATAACTACTACTAATAATTTTGTTTCAGTAATAACGAAAGTAGACTAATTAATTTTTCACTTACTGGTATTACCTCCATTTTTGCAGAGCAGCAGGAAATGAAATCGTTAGATCGAGTCTATCTAAATATTTTAATTATTATCTTCTGTATAGTATGGTACATATTTAGCTGCATATCGCAGGTTGGTATTTCTAGTGTTAAAATGGCTTGAAAGGAAATAGGAGTGTCAGAGAAGGCAAGTTGGGCGTATGAGTAATCGTAAGAAAAATAGAAATACTCGTATTTTGAAGTTTCAGTGTTGTTTGCGTCGAATTTTAGAGGTTATGTCAAACTCGCGTTATAATTCCCTCGACGTCAGAATATTCGTGACACTCCGCGATAATTCCTCTCCTAACAGTTATTCGATTTAATCGTATCGGGAATGCGATTTAAAAATAATGTATATTAAAAATTATCTCCGGTATTAGTCAGAGCTATTCGTATCTTTCTATAAACACAAGTTCAATGATCTCCGATACAGAAATATATTATCCTTAAATTATCTTATATTATTCATACGGTATACAGAAGCATATTAAATTGAACATTATACACTTATTAGACATATGACGCATTAAGATTCACGTGAAAAAGTTTTCAAACGGAATTACCTTCGCGTATATTTAATTCTTCCTTTCTTCGTTATAAATATCGAAAAGTGAAAAAAGGATTTAATATTGTACCTATAATAGGTTATTCTAAATTATATAATTATTCCGTATATAATTCTATCATATAACAATCTTAATATAATTAATCATTAATCGATACCAATATCGTTATATATTTTACATTATAAAATTATCTCGATACTCCAAAATTATCAAAATCTCCCAAAAAATTCTACCAACCTAACCTAACTTAATCGTAAAACCGATTAAAAATAAACAAAAAGAAACTCCACATTCCGTTTCGCTAGTTAAGAGAAACGAAAGAATTTTGAAATTGTAAATTAAAGAATTTCTTTCTTCCGATAACCTTATTTTTTAATAATATTAATTCCGATTCATTTCTGTGTATAACATATTTGCAGGCCGAACGTAATGGGAATGGAACGAAAGAATGGTGTGCGTGGCAATTACAAAGTTGCAAAAGGTTTATTACGCAAGTTTGGGCCACAATGGGTTAACCGAGTGGGTTACGCAGCGTGTATTGGTCCCATCGCTAGTGGAGTGCATTCGTACGCGTTATGGCGAAAGAGAAATGATGGGCGAACGGCGTAGAGCGAGAGAGAGCCGCGAGAGGGTGCTGGAGCGGCTCTGCGAGGGGCGGGGGAGGGAGCCGGGACGGACAGGCGCCTACGGCGTGGATCGGAGTGGCGCCACCGCTAACGTAAGCGTCAGCGTTAGCGCCGGTCGCGCGTCCGGACCGGCCGATATTATCCAGGAAGTTACGAGCCGCACCTGTCCCATCATACCTCTCCCACCCATCGGGCCACGTCGTCCTCGTCGCTGTGCTTTTACACAGGGCCGTCGCAACCGCGCTCGTCCGGCGAGCTCTCGCTCGCAGGTGCTCCGACGCGACGCGACGCGACGAGACCGCGAACCGAACGCGGCCAGCGCTCGGGACCACTCGGCCATCCTCGCCTATGTCCGGCGCGAGTCGAGTGTCTTCCGGCACGGCCCGGTCTCGCGTCCGGCGCGTAAAAAAGCGGCGGATATAAGGTCGAGGGAGCCGGATTCGTGGTTCCCCGAACGGGGAGAAACGCGGCGAGCAACGCGACGCCGGTCGAAATAATGGGCCACGGGTGAAGACGAGCGTGACGGGACTCGGTGTCGAGCGATCACTAAAATAGAAACGAAATAGATGCTTTTATTTCCCGCGAAACCTCAACGTGTATATGCGGGCTTGGGATCGGTGTACGGTTTCAGGTGTGGGTATACGCGAATTATTTGGCGTCCAGTTTGAGGCAATCCGATCTGTCTAGGGGCCATGGGTTACGCGGGGTGTAACCAGGCTTTCGGGAATATCCAGGCTTCGTTCAAAGGATACTTTTAGTTTCAGCTCCAAGGTCTTTTTGTTATGGAAGAATAGTAACTTGGATCCTGTCATAGGTGGACGAGATTTTTTACAGGGACGTAGTAAGAAATCTATTTTTGAAAATTTAGCATGTCGTTTTATTATTTTAAATTTCATACCAATTATTAATCCTTGTCTGATAATGGGCCAAACCTAAAAATTTTAATACTCAAAGATCTTTTGCTATGGAAAAATAGTATCCAGTATCCCCTTATGGGTGGATGAGATCTTTTACAGGAACCTATTGAGAAATTTATATTTAAATATTTAATATATCGTTTCCTCATTTTAAATTTCATACCAGGACTATTAATCCTTGTTTGATAAAGGACTGAATTTATAGACTTTCTCGATGCGAAACATGTTAATATTAAAAATATGCGTCTCGAAAAGAAAAGGATTAATAATATTCGCCAATCTCTTTACAAAGTAGGCTTACGCGCTTTTTCCATCCTTATTGGTGAAAACAAAAGCAAACAACAAATTGGAGATTAATAATGTCGCCGCAGTGGCGCCAGTGGAATGAATACTCTGCAAAAAGTTAATACTCCGGGATATGTGTGGCACGATACTTGTATTTTTCTTTATTAATTCGCGTGACATGTAAATCGCAATGCAGATTATTTTTATATTATCGTTATTCCCGCTAACTCCTTATTCCACGAATTTCCTTGAATTTATTACCTTTACCGAACCATATATTACAACATAGTACAATTATCTTCCTCCATATCTGAAATTTCCAAAAGGTTAGAATACTCGGAAGAATAACTGGGTACCAGTTTACCTGACATCAGTGTGAAACAGCTTCCCATTTTACTCTTCCACGAATTTCATATTCATATTCATATTCATATTCATCAGAAACGATATACTTTGTTTCATCTAATTCTCGAAGAGTTAATTATGTTACAGATGAAATACAAAATTCTTTTGTCGAAAAAAGATAATATTTTAAACTCTCCGTATACAAAAGTACTCGGTGGGTAAAGCAGGTTCCGGACGCAAGGGGTTAGGGTGACTGGATTAATCCACGGTGGTCGCGACCGGTGGTTCCGCGACGGAGCCTCGAGCATAGGTAGAGACTCGATGGTTTCTAAAAACGGCACCGACCGGAAAAATAAATGTCCCACTTCGTTTTACGGCTAAAGAATCGAGTAGGGATAGGCGCCAGTGATGTAGACGATTACGCACGGTCCGGCGAGCATGGTACCCGTCCCCCACAGGGGACAACCAGCTTTTTCCATTCGCGAACGGATGTCGTTAATGCCTTCGAATTTCCATAAACGCGTGCGAACGAGCCATGGTGACAGGTGGCTAGATCTCGTCCGTGAAAGTAGACGCGGAAATGCTGCTATCTGCCGCGAACGAACCGTTACTCAAAATTTCCTCTGACCTGTCGCAATTGGGAAATTCCCGCTGACTTTCCTTTATTCCGACGAGACTTTTTAAACTCTTCCTGTTAACAGGCCTTCAAAAATTTTTGGCAACTAGAATAACTAACATCTTATCCCGTTTAATTGAAAATCTAAAAATTAATTGGCAACTTATAACATAACCTCCAATAATTTAAAAAATATTTTGTTACTAGCTATTTGACTTTATTTGATTTTGCTGTGTATAATTAATAACATTTTTATCGTTATATCTTATAGAATTTGTTATATAATCCAATATTTTAAATGTAGTAACAAGCTAGGTTCCTAACCTATAAAACTGGAAAATATGAATGAAGAATATCTGTAATAATTTCAAAGTTTATTTAACCACAATTTTATGGAAAACCCATTTAATCTTATTATATGATTTATTATATTATTGTATCTATTATATTTGTAATAATTTCAAAGAAACCTTATCGCGAGGTTTATTCAATCTCCATTTTATAAGAAACCCATTTAATCTTATTATACGATTTATTACATTATTCTATCTATTATATCTGTAATAATTACAAAGAAACCTTATCGGGAAGTTTATTTAACCTCAATTCTATGGAAAAACCGTTTAATCTTATTATACGATTGATTATATTACTTTATTTATTATATCGCAATTATAACCTAATAACCTAGCTTTTCGACCATTTCGAACAATAAACCTAATAATAACTCGCAAGCAATTTCTCAAACTCTGCTCATTCTCCCAACATGCGTACACTCGAGAGGAATTCGCAAGAAAATTCGTAAAAATCTTTGAAATCGTGGAGAAATCGTAGTTCGAGTCACATTCGCTTGGAATTATCGAATAACGCGAATGCTGGGAGAAATTTCGCTGATCGGTCATTTTGACACTCGTTTCAAAGCATCGTCCCGGTTCATCGGGGGTACAACGAAAGTCAGCCTGCGACCGGCGACCAAGAATAGCCTGAAACGTCTGTGCGGTTCGCGGAAGATGAATTACAGCGGAATCGTGAGTAGCCGCTTCGAAGAACGACGGCGATCGCTCTCGGTCGTCGTGGTAGGAATTTGGAGCGTTGACAGCGGCGCCGTCGGGGGTTGGAGCACGTCGTCGTGCAAAGAAAAGTATCGCGTCCTTACTTTGTACGGCATGCTCGAACAAATCCAATGAGGAATATTTCCGCGCGCGCGCTCCGTCCCGCTTGCGCGCGCATGTCACGCCGGCCGCCATCTTGGCTCCGAGCTTCCCGTTCTGCCCGCGCAGCGCCACGGATCTCGATCGGTCAATCGACGCCCGAAGGATGTCGGTAACGATCGGTTCTCGGACAATGAATATTAAACGACGATTAGCGTGCTCGTTCCGTCGTGGTTATTAGTCGCGTACACGTCCGATTGGGCCCCCTGTTCCCTCGTTAGATCACTGCTGCAGGAAATTTGCTGTACGGGACGTGGTTGCGGAAGAATATGGATAATAAAGATTCAGTTTGGTCTCGTTGAGAAATTAGCTCCGTCGGTGTTCGTTTTTCACGTTGACTATTGACAGGAGTCGCTGTTAGGTCGACTGCTGGATACAATCGGCAACGTATTTAGATTGTTTAGGTGCACGTAATGGCCCGGATAGTTCGCTTGTTCGCGGACGCTGAGTATCAAGTGGATCGTTAGATTTCCCTTCCCTGGGTTAGGTAATTCCCCAAGGATTGCACTGCGTTGAATTACGGAGTGATTGATGGACGAATTAAAATTGTCGTACCGTTGAAATTGACAGAGTTTTGGAAAATCGAAAAGAGGTTATGGAGATCTCGGCCATCGTTCTTCGTTAACGACTGCGCGTAATTGGCCCGTGTTCGAAAAATTAGGTTCCATAAAATGACTCGTGTCCGTCTAAATGTCCGTTAAGGTTGAAAATTTGAATCGTTTTGGCGGGAACAGATACTAATGGACGTTCGAGTTCTCGCATAGTTAAAATCAATTTTAGATTCATTTACGAGTACGAGGAACGTGTATCGTGTAATTATAATCGTTTTACGGTAACATACTCGGTACACGATATGTAATTAATGTCTAATAAATGCTTGCTATTTCTTGAACCGTTCAACGCTAAACCTACCGTGGTCATATAACCGGTGAATGGAAAGGAACCAGAAGCCTTGAAAAATAGAATAAAGGGAAACATTAAGAAAACGATTATACATATATCGAAAGAAAAATGGCGGACACGAGTGATCAAGGTGGAAACGTTGAACGCGGAATTTTCAATGAAAGTTTGGAAAACGGTGATTTAGACCATGGTAGGTTTAGTGTCAAAGCAATAATTATTCGTAAATTATAATTTAAAGGTTAAAAAATTAGTCGAATTAAATTCTTATCTGAACTAGGTTTTCATAATTCGTATTAATCGATTACAATTGGATATTCTGTACTATTTTTGCACACTTGTGATCATAAAAAGTTAGCCTAAATTTCAACATAGCGCTGTCACTTCGACGCAATCTTCTCCCGACGATGCAATCATTCGGCATGTTGCACACCAGACACTTTATTACTCGTTATATTCAGTAATACTATACTTCGTCATAAGTATGATAATTTTATTATAAAATAAAAATATCCAATTATTTTATAACCAGTATTCTCAACTGATGCATAGCCTCTGTGTATCGACTAAAACTGGACATCTGTACATTCTTTTATAATCAAAAGACCATAAGAAGCTATCCCAGGAGCTACGACTCCCTTTCCTCAAAATACAATCGTTCATTTCATCACGAATTGGAGATTTTATTAATCCTATATTCAATAATACATCATTTTGTTACGACTATAACAATTTTATCAGAAAATAAAATCATCCACCTATTTTATATCTAGAAGACTCTCTATTGAGGTATAAGGCACACGAGACCTCTGTACCAACAACCCATATTTGTCCACCGAAATTGGTCATCCTATACATTCTTTGCTGACCAAAGACCATGACTATTACAAGCTACCCCAATTTTTAAAGTCAACTTAGTTCCTGACACAAAATGTCAGTGTGGCTGTTCGGTGTAGGATCTCAACCATTTAATATGACAATGCCCACTGTATGATAGTAATAGAAACGAATTAATTCGCAAACTTTGCTGCAAGGATACTTTCCTCCATATTCGATAGACATTTTTCTGAGCAAACCAACCATTTGCCATTTGCCCTCTTCTAAACATGCACCAGTTCCTTAAAAGTCATAAACTATATGTATAACCATATATGCTATTTAACCACTCTACTATAAATCCAGATAGTCCAGTCTGTACCAATCAGTGTTCTACTTGATAGATCTAATTAGGAATTAGACATAAGTTCTGGAATAAGAATATTATACATGTAAATACTCTGTAATGTTAGTATGCACAAAAGATGCATACTGCTAATAACTTTATAATGGATCGAATAGCGTAAATAAGAGAAAAAGAAGCTACCCTAAACGTCAACATAATACCACGTCTCCTTTTCTTCAATTTTCATTGAAAATCTGGCATAATACTTTCCAGTCGCCATTTTATAAGACATAGATAATTAGGAATTAGACATAATTTCTAGAATAATAATATTATACATGTGACTATTCCGTAATGTTAATATGCATAAAGGGTGCACACTGCTAATAACCCCATAATGGGTTGAATAGCGTAAATAAGAGAAAAAGAAGCTACCCTAAAATTCGACATAATACCACGTTTTCTTTTCTTCAATTTTCATTGAAAATCTGGCATAATTCTCTCCAGTCGCCATTTTATAACTATTTCACAACCAGAATTCTAATCAGAAGGCACGATGTATCTCTATCAAAAGCCGGCATTTATCCCCGAAAATTGGACGTCCCATGCATTCTTGAGCAACCATAAAAAGCTACCCCAAACCCCTGACATGTCCCTGGATCTCTCTCTCTGCCATGAACAGGCTCGTGCGACACACGGCGAACCAGACATAATACGCGTTTCGTAACGAGTATGATAATTTGAGTTGTAAAGAAAAAAGCTGGACTATTTTATAGCCGGGAGTGTGACAGACGGGAAATGCGAGGTATCTCTGCGAACGGCCCCTAGCGCCTCGGCACTCACCGCGAGATATCTCGTCATCCGTCCGCAATGCGTTAACACGTCCGACAAGTACAATCTTAAGAGAAATCCTGCGAAACCTCGGGCACGTAGCCGTTTCAGGTGGGGTGACCCGGCGCGTTCTGTTTCCTCGCGCGTGACGTTCCTTTCTGCATTGTTTCGCAGGGCGCCAGTGTTTATGCTAGACCGTCGGCCGGCCCGTTTCTCGCCATCGTTTCGCCTGCATTACCACGCCGGTGCCATCGGGCGCGATACGTCAAGAACGGCGCCATGTCCCGCGCCTGGTCGCACGGAGAACGCGAATAATTCTCGTGTTTGGAAATAGAACGAAGCAAAAGTGCGACGCGTGTGCGCGCGCGACCTGTTCCGCTCCTACGCTGCTGTCGGCCCGTTACGAAATGGCCATCCGGCTTATAATTTCGTGCCTTAACTCCGGCCAGACCAACGTATAATCTCACCGTCCAAGGGAGAGACCCGCCGGAGATCGGGACGATGCATTTTGTTTGTTTAGGAATGTTAATAATATCGTGAAACGCGACGGGCCGCGTCGCACACGAAGCTCGGCACGGATTTAGCCCGGGAACCGATCCACTTCGATTTTTACCTTTTCCTTCGTATCCGATCACTCTATGCGCTTCTCCGGTACCAGTTAACTACCTGGACCCCGTGTTTTCGGTACTGGCGGACGATTTCGCGAGATTCTTTAGGTATTTACAATTTTGCCAATTTTTCCCACGTTTTGTACATTGTATTAGGTCTACCGAAAAGTTCTGACCGTTTTTCAAGTAAAAGAAAATAATACATTTTCAACAAATTTGTTTATATTTATCTAACAATATCATTTTCATCGTTACTTATGACCACTTCCCAGGATGATGGAATTAGGTATTAAGTCTGGAAAGTATAGTGAATTCGACAAAACTTCAGGTGACATTAACGGACTGTACTTTCCGGTAGACCTAATATATTGGTAAAATTGTGTCGGTTTTTGGATTTTATGTTTTATTAACTCCATGTTGTATTAATTCGAAATGCATTTGATGAAATTAATTGGGTTTTTTGAATTCCTGGATTCTATGTTTTATACGTTGGGAGTATATATGATGAAGTTGTTTGGATATTGTTAATTTTTGGATGCCATATTTTATTAATTGACAGTGTGTTTGATTAAATCTTTTGAAAATTTTAAATACTTGGACTCTGTGTTTTGTACATTTGGAGTGTATATGATGAAATTATTTGGGTGTTATTAACTTTTGGACTCTATATTCTATTAATTGACAGTGTATTTGATTAAATTTGAATATTTTAAATTCTTGGACTCCATGTTTTGTACATTGGGAGTATATTATATATGATGAAGTTGTTTGGATATTGGCAATTTTTAGACCCCATACTTTATTAACTGTCGGTGTATTTGATTAAATTATTTGAACATTTTGATAATAGGACATTTGATAATTCGATAAGTATTTTGAATTTTTGAACCCCATATTTTATTAATTGATAGTGTATTTGATTAAATTATTTGGACATTTCGAATATTTGGACTTCATGTTTTGGACCCTGAGAATGTATTTGATGAAACTGTTAGAGTGCTTTGAATTTTTCAACTCCGTACTTGATACTTCGGAAATGTACATGGTTAAATTGTTTGGATATTTCGAATTCGTGGACCTCGTATTTTATTAATCGGGATCCTATTTGATGAAATAGTTTGAATATCTTGAATTTTTGAGGTAATGAAGTTGTGGAATGTTTAATAGGGAAATAAAGAGGCTTGCATAGTTTGCAAGCAATAAATCGAAGAATTAACTACCATACATTGATTGCTCGATAACAATGCAACGAGACGATAATAAAATAAAATAGTATAATAACAAGGTTATAAAATGGTACTTAAGACGACATAAATTCAAGTTTAAATTACACTTATCCCGATGGAAAAATGATAAATCGAAAATGAAACTCCTATACATCGACTATTTATGGACAATGTAACGATACGATATAAAATAGTATGGCATATAAAATGGTACTTAGAAAACACAAATCCATAAATACGTAACTTTCGAAATACAAAACCTCTTCAAAACACCTCAACACCAACTTTATCATTCATCAAAACTCTCATCCTCAAAAATGACCAAAATACCCCAAATGGTCCTTAGCAATAAAAAAAAACACTATATCGAATCCAAATATCCAAAATAAAAATTAAATATTGTCACAAAGACGTACAATCCTTACAAACGAAACAAAAATAAAATATTACTACAAAAACGTACAAACCTTACAAACAAAACAAAACAAAACAAAAATATTACTATAAAGACGTACAACCATTACAAACAAAACAACAATAAAATATTACTAAAAAAACGTACAACCCCTACAAACAAAACAAAAGCAAAGATTACTGCAAAGACGTACAATCCTTGCAAACAAAAATAGAATATTACTACAATGACGTACAACCCCTACGAACAAAACAAAAACAAAATATTACTACAAAGACGTACAAGCCTTGCAAACAAAGCAAATAAAATATTATTACAGAAACGTACAACCCTTACAAACAAAGCAAATAAAATATTATTACAGAGACGTACAATCCTTGAAACAAAAATAGAATATTGCTACAAAGACGTAGAACCCTTACAAACGAAACAAATAAAACATTGCCATAAAGACGTGAAACCGATAGACAGAAACTAGAAACAAAATATTACCAAAAAGGCGTAGAGAAACGAAAGTTTCCCGACCACGTGGAACAATAGGTGGACCGAGCAAGTGAACAAAACGCTTCTCATGGCGCACCTCACCGTCCCGAGGGGTACGAGCTAGGGATACGCAGACGTTTTCGCGACGTGGAAGTTGAGCGAAGGGCACCTTGATCAACGCTTTAATTGGACCAAGACACCGAGGCACCAAGAACGTGGACGGCCCTGGAGAATTTACCAGGCTTTACCGAATGGTCGAACGATGAAGCGAGACGAAATCGGAACAAGAGGGAA
>NW_016919092.1:174137-179315 GCF_001483705.2 Eufriesea mexicana
GGAAAGAGAAAGAGCGAGGGACAGTTTGCGGAGGCCAGGCGCCTGATTACTAGCCAGCTCAGGACGCCAGACATACATAACTAAATAACTTCCTAAATTCTATATCATTTCGGAGCGGGTTCCAACGGTGAAATAACGCGTCTAGACGTCGCTGAAGAAAACGAACAACGGCGGCGGCAAAAAAAGAGCGAGCTTTAATGCGTCAAGACGCTGATTTATCCTCCCGAGTCATTTTCAATATGGGCTCCGTGAAATAAATTAATGGCGTTCCGTTAGCTCCCAGGGGGACAGGGTCGATTCGAATTTTCTTATCTTTCCTGAAAACGCTGACAAATGGACGGATAATTCGGACCAACGTGATCTTCGTCTTTTTCCTATTCCCCTACGATGATTCCGAGCTAATTTATAACCTATTTCGCGACCATAACGCATAAGCTTATCGAAACGTATGAAAATACAAATTTTACAAATTAATCCGCGGAACAAACAGTTTACATTTATTCTCCGTCAATTATTTCCGTCGATATCGAATATTTATATATTTATTTATCAGAATTTTTCTAAAAATTACACGGCTTATTTTATTGGTTAGGTTAGATTTTTCGTAACCGACGTTCGTCTCCGTCGAGGAATATCAATGAGGAAAAGAATGGAAAAGAATAAATTGAAAATTCTGTTGCAGATTCGCCGATGAACCCGCAAGCATTCGTTACTGCGGACTGAATCTAAAATCGCGTGAGTATATAAGAAGCGTATCGGCATTATTCAGAACGGGAAGCGTCATCTAGAAAGCGACGGTCAAATTCTTTCCTGCCCGACCGGTCACCGTTTCTTCTTTAACATTCTTCCGTCATTCGACGACGATGACACGCTGGAACAGGCGTCTCCTTTACGAGAAATATCATGACTGAAATTCGTCTTGGAATGTTGACCCTCGGGGTGGAATACTTGTCGGTGACTGGCGCTGGCGCTACGCAGAGGCGCTGGCGTCAGTCTGCTCGGCCGCTCGAGTAACCGCGACCGACCGGCTGACGCCCCCCGTCTTCAGACGAGTCCACCTTGCGCGCTTTGCCCCCCTTCTTGCCTCCGCTAACTTCCCCCCTCGCTTCGCTCCGTTCTTTCCCTCACCCTCTGTCATCGCCACCTTCCCCCTCCGCCGCTTATCCTGCTCCGCAACGCGTTCCAGTTGCACGGATCGCGGACCAGAGGGAGATTTATGATCGATTGCTCCTCGTTTTCAAAAGTTTCCCGACTATTCCATACTTTGGGGTCGAATTCGCGAAACGACTATTACGCGATTATACGACTCGTCACCGGGAGAACGTATCGAGCGATCGGTCTATCGAAACGTAAATCGCTCTCTCTTTGGCACGCGACGATGTTTACGTGATTTTTAATTCGGTTATAATTCGATTGGTCGAACCGCGCGCAGGTTTTCGAAGGTTTACAGGCGAAATTATTAACGAGGAACGCACGATTGGATGTCTCCGTAAGTCGGGAGAGGATAGGAGGCGAATATTTTCGTATTATCGTCGATAAGCGATCGATAGATCGGACGGGGATAGGAGAAAGGAGAGAAAAAGAAAGAAAAGGAAAGAAAAGGAGGATGGTATAATTTTGAAAAGAACGTTCCTGGTATATCTGCGGTATAGGACGGGTGGCATGGACGGGTGGCGCCTCTAGCGGCGAACGTAGGAAATAATGGCGCGGCGGCGACGGCCATGTTTAACAATCTCCCTTGTGTGTTTAGTATGCTGCGGTCGGTGTATCGGCGCGCCGAGACGAGACGGACGGGACGAGACGAGC
Source organism: Eufriesea mexicana (assembly GCF_001483705.2). Classification (NCBI taxonomy): domain Eukaryota; kingdom Metazoa; phylum Arthropoda; class Insecta; order Hymenoptera; family Apidae; genus Eufriesea; species Eufriesea mexicana. The sequence goes on from NW_016919092.1 coordinate 175,944, forward strand.
GACGGCGGCGACGAGGAGGTGGAGGAAGAGGCGGTGGAAGTCGGTGTGTGCGCTCATGACGGAGACCTCGTGCGTACCAGTCGCGTCGTCGAGCGGAGCCGAGTCGAGTCGTGTTACGGCCGTAATCGTGGTTGTTCTTCGCAACAGTTTGCCCCGTGACTACGTCGGTATCTGTGCGCGAAGAGAAAAACGACTGCCGATAGAAGAATTGGAAAGAGGGGAAACCGAGCGTGCAGACTGAACGCGATTCTCTACCCCGCCACCACGCACGCTGACTTTTTTTTATCATCCGCCCGAGAGCACGTATCGAAGTTTTAAACGCGCAGCCCAAGCGCTACTCTCGTTCGACCTCTCTCGCCCTCCGCGAGTTATATATCCGATCTACGCGCACTAGTCCTCCCTACTCTCTTTTTCTCGCCGTGTATTTTCCTCTCTCTTCTGTCTATCCGTCTTGCTCTCGCGCTATCCCTCCCCGTTAGCGTCTCGCTCCTTCTCGCTAGCTCTCTGGGCAGCGATTTCAAGAATGTGACAGTGCGCGTCCTCGCGGTCGCCTCGCGCGAATAAGCCCGCAGGCCGGCGACGGCGATGGGTGACGAGCGACAAGTGTTACGGTGAACAGTGCGAGAACAGTGAAGAAGTAGGGAGAGAAAGACGGACGATGCAAGCGGAAAATGTCACTCGGTGATACGCGTATACGGATGACGGGGAGTGATCGACGCGACAATCTCGGATTTGAGGTTAAAGTGTCGTCGTCGTCGTCGTCGTTGTTGTTGTTATGTGGTGCCGGTGCGCCGGCATTGGCCACGGCACGGGCAAAGGAGTATCAAGAACGAAAACGGCATTATCGCATCCTACAGGGCCTAGCTGCCCGAGATTCCAGGGACATTGAACAAGCGCCGTGGTGTTCCACCGCTGTCACGCTCGTCCGCTAAGAGGAACCAAGAGAGAAAGAGAGAGAGAGAGAAAGATTCGCAACGATACAAAACAATTTTTCGTAAGGCGATCGCGCCGATGTACGTATTATATACGCGCGCGTGTGTGTGTTGGTGCTTGTGTGCCGGGTCGCGAGGTTAAGGCACCACATCGCTGTCGATATACAACGTCGAGGAAAGTCAAGAACCGGTGTCGTGTGTGCGCGCGCGACCGATTCGTGCTGCTACATCCAACGGATAACAAGTGTATCGTGATACTAATAGTGCGCGTCCGTAACCCCGCCGGCGACCGTTGCACCGTGCACGTCTACGGACAACCGAAGCTGACGTTGGCGAGACTGTCGAGCCACGCACCGACAGGCAGCAGCAGCGAAAAACCCTCGTGTGCCTTTTCGCTTCTGTATTATGCGCTACGTTCTTTCATCCTCGAAGAAATCGTCCAGCGCTTTTTGTCGCCTGCCCGACGGCCGAGACAGCAGAGACAGCGGAGGCAGCAGAAGCAGCGGTAACGGTAGCAGCGGAAGCAACAGTAGCAGCAGCGCGGCACTTTGGACAGCGACTTTACCAACGCGACACGTTTTGCCCTCGCGGTGTCATTCACGACTAACGTTTCGACGCGCGATTGAAGAGAGACGGAACGAATAGAGGAAAAAGCGATTTCGCGGCAAGTATCGCGAGAAATGAAGCGGCGCTTCAGCTGATCGAGAGAGTTCGTCACGACGAATCGGCGTAGTGTGTGCTCGCGCACGCTGTTCGCGTCACCGATCAGCCGGCCAGTTCGCGTATGCTGTGGCACATAGGTAAACGAGAGAGTTCAAGGTCAGCAGACGGTATTCGGACCTAACCTCGTTTACGCGTTGGAAAAAGTAAGCGGAGAGCAAGAGGGTGAAGGTACCCCCCGGTTATTGCGCTCGGGTCCGCCCCGTCGCTTGCCACGCGCCATCGCCGGTTCGAAATATTCTCGTTCTCGGGAAAGAAAGGGAAGAAGAGCGGACGGCGTAGAGGATTCGCGAAAACGGCCGAGAGTGGCGCGCGTTTATCGCCTGCGGACCGTGTTCGACGCGCTTTAGCGCGAAACCGAGCCCCACGCACACGCGCGCGTGCACGCACACCGTCGTTCTTCTCTGCCACGGGGGACTGTTACACTATTTCGGGACCGTGATCCAAAGTGCACGAGATACGCGGAGAGCATAAATAAATATACACGCGTGTGCTGGCCCCGTCGCGAGTCGCTGGGGACCGTCATTCGTCTGTGATTCCTTCGCTCGTATGTGTGTCGGAGCAGCGGCGGTGTTTGTTTTTTTTCACCACAGTGTATAACCGCCGGTGTATATACCTCTGCTGTTGGCTTTTTTCGCCGTAGTCGCGAGATCGGCGAAAGAGCGGCGAAAGAGCGGCGAAAGAGGAACGAAAGAGGAGCGAAAGAGGAGCGGCAACGGGGAAGCTCGGTAACGCGCGAAAGGGAGAAAAACGAGGCGTCGGTAGAGGAAACTGTGGAGCCGCGGCAGCGAGAGGGGGCGGCGGCGGGAGGAGGGGGAGGAGGAAAGTGGCGTGCAGTGCGCGGTGGTGCGACGGTGTCGCGTCGGGCACCGATTCCAAATAATTCTCATTTTCCGCGCGGCTACGTTCAAAAGTACTGGCCCCCAAATGCGCGTACCGCAAATCCTGTTTCATGTTCATGTTCTGGAGCAAACGGACGGCGCTCACTAGACGTCTCCTAAAGGCCAAGGTCTGTGGAGAGCATGAAACCGAGTGTGAAGCTCAAGAGGATTCGTCACGTATTCATCGCGCAAACAACACGAGCGGCACCGACAACGACACGAGCAACGTGACGGCAACGACGGGCCAAACAACCAGAGGAGCGCGTGAAGCGTCGTCAGGAGGTGCAGTCGGCGGCGGCGGCGACGGCGGCGTCGGCGGCGGCGTCGTCGGAGGTGGCGCTGCGGGAGGCGGCGGAGGTGGTGGAGGAGGAGGAGGAGGAGGTGGAGGTGGCGCTGGGGTAGGAGGTGGCGGTGGAGGGGGTAGCGGCGGCTCTGGAGGTGGAGGGGGTGGAGGAGGTAGCCGTATCTCGTCGAGTAGACTACACCAAGGTTGCTGCGGCGGTGATCAGAGCCAGGACGATGACGAGGATCCCGTTCGTTTATCGATGTGCAAGGAGCTGTTGAAATCGCTCAAGGAAAATCAACTAGAGATGTTACTCACCGCCGTGGAGAGCTTTGGTGCCGATCTCGGCTCGTGCGTCCTCGTGCCTCGTCAGCACGCCGAGGACAGCTACGACACCGAGCAACAACAGCAACAAACTTATCGTCATCATCGTTACCATCATTATCACCACTACTATCATCACTCGCACCATCACCATTACTATCATCGGCATCATCGTAGACACCATCGTTCTTCGTCGTTGGAGAACGACGACGATCAAAACTCTGGATCGGAA
>NW_016919092.1:179635-217968 GCF_001483705.2 Eufriesea mexicana
GACTCGTGCGCGTCGCCGATTCGACCGGATCGATGCAGAGTACCTGCACGCGGCTCGCCCGACAACGCGCCGATCGATCCACACCTGCTCTGCTGCCAGATCTGGCGGTGGCCGGATCTCGCTCACTCGTCGGAGCTCAAGAGACTTCCTGTCTGTCATTCCGCTAAAGACCCTGTATACATATGCTGCAACCCTTACCACTGGAGTCGGCTCTGCAAACCCGGTGAGTACTCTTTCCTATCTTCCTATCTTCATTTTCTATGCTTCTCCCTCTTCCTCCACAGGCGATTCCTCTTACTTAAAGAAATTCGCCTCTTTGGAAGGATTACGAGTCGTTAAAGAATTGATTCGTAAATGGGAGACCACGATACGATTCGCGAATTATTTATCATCGCGTGGAAAATAATTTATTTCAAACGCTGCGAGGCGAACGCCACTCGAGCGCTTTGGCGCGAAATTTGAAAGACGCGAAAGGTGGGGTCGATCAGTTTAGCCCGTAAGGGGCTTAAATATGGCAAAACAGGATTGGTGTTTAATTATAAATCGTTTTTCGTATAGACTGAACAGAGATGCATTGAAAAATGCGCGTTTTAGGAAACGCTTATCGAAATTGATATATCTTCCTTGAAAGTGAAAATAACTTCGCTCTGCTTCCGTATTTTATTTTCAAACGCGAGTAATCTTACGCGAGAGATTTATTTTGTAGGAATAAGCAGTTATTACGCGCGTTTCAGTTTTATCGAAAGAGGAAAGTCGAAATACCTGTGTAAGGTATTTTTCGAGAAATTCGCGAGCTGCTGAAAGCGTTAATATCGCGTTTATGGTGTGTAATACGTTTATGGGTTTGATATATAAGTATATATATACCTTTTGTGCTTTGATTTGACTCTCGTAGCGAAACTCGATGAAATATTAGCAACATAGTTGTACATTATATATGATGATTATGATAGTTTATAAGGATGTCTCGTATATCAATGCCGTTTTACATGGATATTACGAAATATCGTGCCAGAAGAGGTTAATTCTCTAGAGTGTGATTAATACTACTAATTGCATACGATTGGGAAATATTCTTTAAATCGTTTTATGCAACGTTTGAACTTAGCAACGTTAATTAAGGTTATGCTTAAGATTATCCAAGGATAAATTGAAATACGTAATTACTGAAATACGTAAAACAGATAGCGATTGCGACGCAATAAAAATTGAAAAAACATCTTTTGTCTTGATTATACGTAAAACGCAAAGGTTAGAAGATTATGGTAGTATTATTTTTAGAATCTCCCCTGCTTGACAATATTTTTTACTCTTTTCTTTGACCTGACTTACAATTTTTTTTTTTTCTTATCGATGTAATATTTTTTTAATTCCAAATTAGGTTCCTCGAATGTTTTACGAGTATCTAGAAATTTCTTTAAATTTCTCTACTTACTGTACCGCGAATGATTAAAAATTTCACATCGATATTTCAATTCTCGTAAAATTCCTTATAAGTCTGGCTATCTAATAAATTTTTGAAATCTCCATCTGTATTGCACCACAAACGTCATAAAATTTCACAGTCATTTAATACACACAGCACGCTATACTCCTTATTGTACAACATTTCATTTTTCCAGTGTGGTAAATAAAAATAGAGATGACCTTATAATACTGATAAGTTTGGGGCAATTGTTATGCTTTGAATATTGATAATTTAATTATAGAGATGAAATAATGCGCTCGCTAATAGATTTCATTTGTTTTCATTCGTTCAGTGCAAATGACGTTAATACATGTGCCGGTAATTATGAAAGTGCCCTAAGTTCTCTATACTTCGTCCCGAAATATCAAAAATTCCATGCTCCAATGCATCGCAAATTAAAAGAAAATAATTACCAAGAAAATGCAAACTTCATCAAGCGATTCAACTTTCCGCCATTTTAACGGAAATTTTTTATATATAGAAATAACCCATGGTGTTGAAATGGACGTAGGAAATTTATGGCGTGTCCTGAAAGGGTTTAGATTGTGGATAGAAATGGACACCGATATCTTCTACGTTTTTCAACAGTTAACACATTAGTATATTTAGATAAAAATATTTAAATAATGAAAACGACTCGCGATAAACTATTTTAAACAAAAAATTGATTGACACTTTCTAGAAAATTCTTCTCTCTCTCTCACTCTTATTAATCGTTACATACCCATGTTTCCTCTTTGACGATTCTCACGTAACTGTTTTATCCTGGCACATTCTTCTGAACAATTTTTCAAACATTATTCATACTAGACTACACTCGTACATATTATATTTATACCATCGCAAATGAGTTTCACTTATTCAACCTCATTCGCATTCACACATATGAAACCAACACTCATACTTGTCTCCTCAGTGGGGCTATAGTGGTCATCAGTGTCCGGCGATACTAATTTTTCAAATTTATATTTGTTTTATTCTGACCAATTTTTGAATATTTGAACAACGTAAATAAATAGAAGACATTAATAATTTGCACCATATTTTTTGCGATATTGTTTGAAAATTCCTCATTATATCCCTTTGTACTGGTATTAACCCTTTGCACTCGGCGATTTTTTCATCACGGAAAGATAGTAATTGCCACGAAGTCGAGGATATTTTTAATAAAACGGTAAATAAGAAATCGTATGCAAATTAAGACGTGGAATTATTTTACCTCGACATTCCACGCATCGTTGAGTAATTTTAGATTTGATATATTAATTAACATCGATCTTTTGAATGTGATTAAATGGCGACTGGGGTTAGTCCCCTAGGAGTAACTAGGGTTAATCCCTAGCTCGATATCGTATCGAATTTCGCTTCACTCTGGAAGACAGGGAATAATTTATCTCGATAATCATTGGCTAATTTAACAGGTTCATTAAATATTCGAGTTCTTTGAATATCCTATTTTTATTGGAAAATTAAAATCGCGCGTAATTTCAACGTATCCACGCGCGGGACGTTTATTCCCTATTAAAAGCATAGAGTGATACACTATTTGTCAGGATTGACAAATACGGGCACACCGCGTTTAAATATCAAAAGCCATAACCGAGGCTGACTTTAAGCGTCGTTAAGATGTCTCGGGAAATCAGCTGTCACCACCATAAATTCCAAGAACAGCAGATTTACGAAGCCATCCGCGTGTACGTATAATCCTATGAAGACGTCGTAAATAGAATAGAATTCCAATAAATTAGCAAAGCCTCGGCAAACAATGGCGCGTTATTGTCCCTGGCAGTCGATCCAGAATTATATCGTAAATTGTCATCGGTGGTGAATAAAACTGTTCGTCGAATGCAGAGATTCCTTGAACGAGAACGCGTGTACGAGATCGAGGCGAGGCTGATGGACACCGTGATACCGGGGGTACCGATGTTAGGCCACTGATGGCCCACAACACTCATCGGGAAACCAAGAAATTTTTATTGTAGAAATAAAAATGTTTTTCGTCGTGGTATTGCAATTGCGATTGACGCTAAAATTTTGAATTTGAAATATATATGTACATATAAACGTAGTATACATTGTATACTAGTTGTACTATACTATAGTACATGTTATGCATATAGTATATATATAGTATTACAGCATTATATATTATATTATATTATATATATAGTACTATAGTGTTATGTATATAGTACTATACTATAAACATTGTATATCGAAAATATTTGTGAAATTTCACCACGAGTCTCGCTCGTGTTGTTTAAGTTTGGCCCCATATACTAACCACGTCTCTCGCACGTCATATTTACGTTCGGGCTGATATGATTACCACGAGTCTCACACGGTGATGTAGGCGAAGGGGTTAATACTAAATTAATTATTACCTACAGTATATTGAATTATATCAAAGAACATTATTTAATAACCAATCAGTTGATCAACTCGGTACAAATGGAATACAAATCGTATATAACAAATACTAAATACAAATATCAATATTTAAGTAACTATTACTTACATTAGAACACAAAAAATATTGAAAAATCAGCGATTCAAAGAAAAATACAAATAACAGGGATTACGGATAGGTTAAACGTTAATTCGACGACGCGGCGCGTGCAGCGCTGCTTCCAGGATGCGCGAGCATCTCCGGGTTCGTTTCGGAGACGCGCGAATAACTTGGCCGCGTGAAAGGACCGAACACTGTTAACTACAGCGCGTCGCGAACGAAATGCTAATCGTTACCTGTGCGTAGCCCGCTAACGAGCCCATAGTCTCGGGTCAACGTGGAACCGTAATTTATCACCGATAGCGTGGAGGATCAGCCGATGTCCAGCTGGTCGGGTATCCTAGGTAAATGGGAGTACACGCGTTCGTGGACTGAATACCGTCGCTGCTGGCGTGCCGCGTTTGAATGCGCGCTGCCTGCGCTCTTCTCTGGCGAAGGCTGCGCGCGCAGCAAAAGGAACAAGAGCGGAATAGTGAATGGTATCGATACGTGTAAATGTTCTTGATTGGGCTCGCGGTAGCAGTCGCGGGCAGCGTTAAAAGTAATAAATTTTGATGAAAGCGGACGTTTTGCATCGCCACGGGAATCTGCAATGAAGCATGGCTTTTGTGCCATTGTCTGTCAGAATGGCGTGAACTGGACGAGAACGAGCGCGAAAAATCGCTTGACGTATTTATGCCGGTTCGTGCACGCGAGATATAATGCGCGTTTCTGGACAATTCGGAGCGATTCCAGTGACAGACGGGTATATTCGTTGTCGGTGGCGACCGTGCTCGTCCGGTTTCGAGCGTTCCCTGCACACTGGATGTGACTGTACTACTTTTCTTAGGCAAAATGTACTTGCATGTGCCATATAAATAATTTAGAGGAAAAATTGCCAATTTGCAAATTGATATTCCCTCATTAGCAACGAATTATAAATTCATATTTTCAACCTCGCGTTGTGATATTATGTTGGTATATTAATAATATAAGGATCATTTTTGCAACGAAGGTTTAATTGGAAAATAATAATTGCAAATAATAACTGTACTGCTTTTCTTAGACAAAATATACTTGCTATGTGCCATTTTTTTTTTTTTTTTTTTTTTTAGTTATAATTTATAATACCTGATTTATTAATATTATAGTATTATATAGCATAATGTAATATTATAATATTATAACATTGTATGATGTAGAATGTATAATTTATCACACAATGATTTGAGCTTGAAATAATTTAAGAGAAAAATTGCCAATTTGCAAATTGATATTCCTTATTAGCAATGAATTATAAATTCATAGTTTCAACCTCGTGTTGTGATATTATGTTGGTATATTAATAGTATAAGGATCATTCTGTTAACGAAGCTCTAAGTTATGTTGAAAACACTCTGATTGGATACTCCTCTGGGAAATAATAATTGATGTTCATGCATAATTCAATTATATTGTAATAGCCATTAGCAATATTGTAATAGATCTAGAACGTGGATAGTGTTGTCCCTTAGGAGCGGATAATGGTGCTTCAGGATTATAATGACCAGTTGAGTATCAAATTAGGCGATCAGGTACCAGTCACAATTTTGTTCTCTTAAGAAATATAGCGAAACGATTATGTACTTAATTTTAAAGTTAATAGATCTGGATATGTTTCAGTAGATTACGAATTCGTTGGAAAATAATTTATTTTTCATTTTCTTGACGAGGAAAATTATTTTAAAAATTACCATTTATTTTATATTAATTTTTTATATTAATTAATTCATCGTAAATTAACTAAGAAACTATCATTTAACGATTAGAAAATTTGCATTTTCTTTTAGAGTTTGATTTCCTAGCAGACACGTTTTAATGGCTCAGACAACTTGTTTTAAAACGATTTAAAATGTTCGGAAAGAAATATTCCTTGAGCGATTGAGTTGTCATATTAGGATTGAAGTGTACCAGTTGGACTTTCCTTTTGAAATAAAATGGTCGTGCAGCAGGTAGGCAGTACCTGTTGTCCCATCACCTGGACGACACCTTTTACAGGTTCGAATGGTGTTTCACGGTAAACCCATAGCAGGTACGATTATCTTTCCAATCGAAGGTTGCCCAGACCCATCAATTCTATTTCATCTACTTTCTTTTCGAGATTTATGATACCTCCCTTTCAAAAATGGTCATTCATTGCCTGCTAACATTAGAATTTAGGGTCATGGAAAATTCCTTTGCTTCGTCCCTAATAAAGACAAATGGGAAATATATTTATCAAATGTATCCAGAGTGCTGTTTAACATTTTTATTGAAATTCGAAGTTCCTGAAATAATTTTGAAAAGAAATTTAATTTTCGTCGCAGGCTATAATTATATATTTCGTTAGACATTGTATGGGTGTTTTAATTTCTCTGTTATTAAATTTCCATGTTGAATCATAAATATTTATTTATTTAATTCCGTAGTATTATATAAAATCTCCGATTTTAATTTATCTTTTTATTATTTATGCTTATACTTAGTAACCTTTTATTATAGAGATACTTCTTTTTATAAAAGAAACTTTTATATCGTATAATCATAATTTTTAACTATCTAAACTCTATTTCTATTTATTCTTAGGTCCACAATATGCAGATCCGTCACAATTATTATAGTATTAATTAGCGTGTATATAATTTTATTATTTTAGAATAAAAAATAAGTGCATTATTCAATGCCTACATTATTCAAGTCCTAATTTTTCCCAATAATATATTATTTTTACACAAATTTAATTCGAAAGAAAACACTCCTAAATCATTCCATTATTCAGTGGTTATTAGATCCCAATTTCTCCAAATAAAATATTATTTTTACACTAATTTAATTCGGACGAAAACATTCCCAAAACATTCCATTATCCAGTGACTATCACATTCCAAATTTTCCTAATAAAATATTATTTTTATACAAAGTTAACTTGAAATAAAACACTCCCAAAACATTCCACTATCCAGTGACTATTAGTTTCCAATGTTTCCTAATAAAATATTATTTTTACACAAATTTAACTCGAAATAAAATACTCCTAAATCATTTCAATATCCAGTGACTATCAGATCCCAATTTTTCTCGCAATAAAATATTATCTTTCCACAAATTTAATTCGAAGGAGAACCCACGTAAACAATTTTATTATTCAGCGACTGTTAAGTCCCAATTGTCCTCAATAAAATATTATTTTCGTACAGACGTAATACCAAAGGAAACATCGTAAACCATTCAGAAATCTATCACTCCCAGTTCCTACACTTATCTATTTGCATTCTTGCGAAGTAGGTTCCGAGATATACAGTGCACGTAAAAGTAGCAAAATTTACCCAGACTCTTGTCATTAGCTGGCACCGCTCGTAATCGTAAAATTTATTAATTTCATCGTCTTGTGGCACCGTCTGTCTGCTCGTTGGCGACATGTATTTAACCACAAAAAACCGTCGCGTCCTATCGACACAAAGACGGTGTTAGGAGGAAAGAGAGAGAGTGAACAAGAGGCGTCAGCGAAACGTGACTTTACGTAACTCCAAATGATCATTAGACTCCATATTGCCAAACTTTTCTGGAAAACTGGAGCTCGTAAATCCTGATCGAGGATTTCCATCGATACAGGAAGCACTCGGCCGATGGAAAATCATTTCCCTCCCCCTCCATCGTGATTTCATTTTCCGATTTTTCTCTCGTAGGAAAATCGAGAAGATGGTATTCGCGATAATTTGGAACTGGCATAATCGAGAAGATGGTATTCGCGATAGTTTGGAACTGGCATAAACTGAATATCGAATATGCACGTTGTAAGATTAATCTACAATTATAAATGGAGCTCCAAAGTCTATCGATGTGAATGAAGTAATTGTGAAAATGATCACGTTTACGAGGAAAATTATGTTCGATCGCTTTCCATATCGTGCACGTGAATTTATTAATACGTGCGTGAGTGACGTTGCATTAGGCGATTGTTTATGTTAGCTGCGAGCAGTTGCATCAATTTGATTTTTGACGAAGTAAGAACATTTCGTTTGGTGGAGTTAGGTTAGTGTCGTGAGATGTAGGTCAGTCTATATTTATTATTTTCCTATAAAAGAAAATAATTAGTGGGAATAGAAAAAATATAAATTAGACTATTGGAGGAAATTATTATTAATAATTTAATAGCATAATAATTATTATAATTTAAGATTATTTAATTATACGGATAGGTTAGTTAGGTTATTAAACCTATATTCATCCTTATTATTTTTCTATATAAATAAATTAATAATTATAAGATAGTAATAATTAATTGTTTATAGTAATTATTCATATTAGAATTGGTCAATTGAAAATGATTGATAATTATAATTTATAATCCTTTCGTTATACGCAGTAATTACCACTAACCTTTAAATGGAATTTAAACGCGGAATCTGTGTTAAATAAATTAACGTTCAACGTAAAATACTACCGTGGACTACGAAAATTTATTATCGTATCTCTAAAGTATCGCTTAGTATATTTATCATCGAATATCGTACGACATATTTTCTCACGAGAGTAGTTCGAGATAACTCCTATTTATATTAAAATCATATACTTCTAATTTTATTTATAATACGGTGCTAGTATATTTAACGCGCTCTAAATATCCCTGTGACGCGCAAATATCCCCAAGCGTAGGCACGGCACTGGCGAGAAAAAAAGAAAATGCTCGAAACGGTGTACGAAGCCCGCTTCCACCGCGATCGCCAGCGCGACGTTATTAAATAAGAAATTTATTTGTCGCTTATCCGAGCGTAATCAACGTATGCTGATATATACGCGGCAGCGCGACAAGCCGACCAAAAAAAAGGAAAAAAAAAAAAGGAAAAAAAGGCACTTTTAAAAAGACCGTCGTGACATTTAGGCGTGAAGCAATAGAAAAGATATGGACGCAGCCGCAACGATAAATCGTGTCCACGATATTGGACAAATGATCATGGGAGCATTACTCTAATCGTTTTTATGGGACCGCCTTCTGCCGGTGGTATGCCTGCGAGGAAACTCGTAAAGCAATATCTCTCACCGCGTTAAGCAACATTAATATAGGAACGAGAACTGGCGCTGGCTCGATCCGCGACGACGTCGATTCGTCACAGTCCGCCGCGCCGTATGCGATCTATCGATAATCGCGCGAGCGCCGGAAAATCGGCGCGCGAGGTAAACACCGTGTGGCGCAGGGCGCGCCGGTTCGGTCCCCTATTAATAACCGTGGGGATCGACGAGACGGCGGACGCGAGGCGCAACCACGACGGCGAATCGCGACGGAGATTCGGCGAAACGAAAATCTCCATATAGGAAAATAACGAAATCCTTCGGATTCCACGCTGAGGTTTCCACGTCTAATAATAGCGGCGGGTCGCTCGCGCCAGCGCGCTCTCGCGTACGTACGCAGAGAGGAGGCTGACGACGCATTTGGGGAAAGAGAATGAGAAATAACGCGAGGAGAATGTCGTCCGTGGAACGACCGAATAGATGCGTCAAGCAAGAGCGGAGTGGGGGAGCTAGTGACGAGGGGTTGGCGCGGCGGAGCGGGGAGGGGGTGACACGCGTGGAAAAGGGGGATAAAAAGAGAGCAGAAAGCAGGGAGGAAAGAAACGCGAAGAAAGAGTTCGTGGGACAGTCCGTCGTCGGACCTGTAGCGTGGCTCGAGGAGGTGGAGAGAGAAAAAAGACGACGTCGAGCGGCATTTACCAATAGCCGCACAATCAAAGTTATGGTCAGAAGGAAATGAATCTAAAAATAAAGCGTATATTGGGCGAGTCGCGGCCTGCCAAGAAAGAAGGAAAGAGAGCAGGCGTAGAGGGAGGCCGTGGAGAGGAGAAATAGAAGAAAGAGATGAGAAAGACGAAAGAAGGGGAGAGAGACGGAGAGAGAGAAGGAGCGAGGGAAAAGATCGGCCGAACGATACGCGCAGAACGGGGAGGAAAAGTGGTCTGAGGACGGGGCGCCGTGGAACATGTGCGGTTTCACTGGGACGCGCGGCGTTGGAGGGGCACGGCGGCGCGGAGTGGGGGTACGGCAGCCGAGCGTCGCTGGCGGGAAAAGATGCCAATGGGTGGGGAGAGAGCGGCGAACGGACGGGGAGAGGGGAGAGCAGCCCGGCGCCGCTGCGTGTCATTGCTGGCGCCAGCTAATTGTCGAGGCCAGTCGGCATTAGCCGACGAGCTGACCGAACCGAACCGAACCGAGCACTGCGAACGCAACTCACTGCTGCACCGCACCGGCTTCCCTCGACTCTGTTTGCCGGCCAGTGCCGCGTATACGATCACGCGCGCCGAATCGACTGCACGCTTTTTGATTCCGTTCGAGTTTTTCCTTAGCGCTATGCGGTCTCAACGGCCGGGCATCTTTCTGGGAAAGGCTCGAACGTTCGGCGGAGCAAACGGGCCGCGTCTACAGGTAGTTTTCAGTAGATTACAGATCTGAAACATCGTTCTATTGTTAGATGGGTTTTGAAATCGAGATAACAGGTTCCTTGTCCGTTTTCGAGCGGAGAAAGTAACGAGTCGGGGACGGGGCGAACCGTTGCTTAAGAAGAGAGGATCGGAAAGACTATGCGTATGAATCATGTTACGCTGCCAGTTGCTCGTTAAGGTGCCATTTTTTCCAACGGGTTAGAATGTCGATTTGGGAAGGTATTCCCATTCGCGGTACATAGATATATTCGTAGATACGAAAATACGGTTTTTATATATTTCAAACGTTACGACGTACCGTGGAATAGTGGTAATAATAATTTTATTATACCGAATTATCGCATATACGGAAAATATGGAAATGTGAAAAAATGGTACAAGAAAGGGAATAATAACGATTATGACATATGACATGTAATAGATAAAATTGAATATTGCATTCGAATGATGCAAGCAGAGTAATACTGATGAAACTTCCTAGTCGACGCATATTATCGCGTGCTTATTAAATTTTTGATAATTTTGTTGAAAAAATAAGCAGCATTGAATTTTTACTCGAATACACGTACGTGCCGGCAATTATGAAAATGACCTAAGTCGGTGTTTCGAAATATTACAAATTTTGCATTTGGACGATTACAAAATAATTGTCATGGTTACTTTGCAAGAATAATTTTACATTATTGTAAAATAGATATAATACGATAAAAATTTCTTAGATTTCCTGCATATAAATTACAACGTCCAATGCAATATAATAATCCTGTTTAATAATTCTTCGTAACAAAAATTTAATTTAAATCAAAATTTTTAAGATTTTGAAGACAGGGACGTGCCTTAATGGGGTCTTCTGCCTTCAAGTTCGGAAAAATATTTATCTCTGGGAATTTAAGACAAAGACCATAAAGCCTTTTTTATTCGTCTATACCATATACACCAAATTTTATTACTATACACACATATTGTTCAACAAGGATATAATTATGATCCAAATTAAAAAAAAAAAAATCAAATAGCTCGAGATTTAAGGAAATGTCGCCATTTTAAAATCGAAATACCGATATACGTCGCCATTTTAAAATCGGAATACCGATTTACGTCGCCACTTTAAAATTGAAATACCGATTTATATTGCCACTTTAAAATCAAAATACCAATTTTCGTCGTTATTTTTCACTCTTAGAGCTTAAAAAAAAATAGAAAAATACGTCCGATTTTGACAATTGCAATTCCAAAGATAAAGACAAGTTTTCCGAAGATACTGTTCAAATTTGAAGCAAATTGGTTCATTAGGACTCGAATTATCGTGTCAGTCAGTATCAAAACCGTGGTTTCCACAAATCACGCGTCTAAAGCTTCAGGTACGTATCATGGAATTCCGTATCCCGGCTACTATTACGAATTCCGTCAAACCACTCGGCAGGCACATTTTCGAAGGTCAGGACTTCAAGAAAATGCAAAAAAAAATCGAATTTTTCGTCCTTCGGGAGTAGGAGACCTCCTTGGTACCGCGCGGAGACGCGAAACAGGTTCTGGGGAAACGAAATTATTCATTAACGCCACGTGGACCGGTGTTCAGGGTTCTACGAGTTCCCGTGGCTCGGTCTGCACCTCGTGAACGTGTTCACCCGAGCTGAATGCGATTTTCTATCGTAAACATTATCATCGGGCGTTTATGGTCGCCGGAACTTACAACGTGCACCGACATTTATCGAAGGTGAATCGCATTCGCAGTGGCGCCGTGTTTTCGCAACACACAGACACACTGCTGCTGTCTTTATCTGCTTTTGCGTTCGACAGCGTTCGAATATTGCGGCGTTGTTAATAATTCACTCCGACAAATCGATTATCATCGGCCAGACGGCGTCATTACGCAAATTGTCGCACTTGTACCGCCTGTCTTATCTGTTGCAAACTTCGCTTCGTTTTTGGAATAATTTTCTCTCCGCGGCGCGTTTCACCTCGTTCCACGCGTAATTCCCATGTTCATGACATTTCGGCCATTTACGAATACGTAATGGGCGCACAGCGTATCATTCAGTGGAAACTGATATCGAAATTTGGAAAACTGAAATCTCTTATATATGACAACTTGGTATATCTACTAATAATTTTAACACGTTGATCTAACACCATGGTGGTCATCAGTTGTTAGTAGTGGATGACATATCGATAACAACAAGGACAATTCTTTATTTAATTACAAAAAATGATCAAACGCAAATATTAACCCTTTGCGCTCGAGAGGCGCCCTTCAGTCGCCATTTGATAAAATTTCGATGCTCGATATTCATAAATATATGAAATTTCAGATAATGTAACGGTGTGCGAGGTATCGAAATCAAATAATTCTACGTGTTAATTATCATACGATTTCTTATTCCTGCTCAGAAAAATATCGTCAGCTTTGTAACAGAAAATCATTGAACACCTATCCTCCTTTGGCTAAAAAATCGTCGAGTGCAAAGGGTTAAGTATAAATCTAATTAACACTAGAACTACCAAGCCAGTGAAAATGACTGGTCCCAGAATTTTCCTTCTTGCAATCACCGAACACATACACCTGCTTTATGAATAATATTGGTATCAACTCGTATTAAGAAAGAACTGTAATCAATATATTCACTCGTATTCATCGTACCGCTGAAATTACTATAATCTGTCCACGTTATAGTTAGGAACCCATTAAAGATCGGTAGTTCTATTGTTAATTTCTCGCAATGACATGTTCATACCTATTTTCACTATTACGACTCAATTACAACTGACCTATGCCCAATCTCTCTGGTTTGTTCTTTCTACTTTTATACGTTACATGACATGCACAATTCACATAACAACTCGATCATTACACGCATACTCATTTATCACGATAACCTGAATCCATTGGATATTGGCATCCCATGCATACTTGTCCCACTCATCCCTTTCTTACAGACATCGCTCCTTTATTATATCAACACGTATATATTCAAAATCTATGTTAACCATTATCACATTTTATTCCATAATTTTTCCTATTTCTTAAATTATATTCGTAGAAAAATTCTAAATTTATATTTACAGTCAGTCATGAAAATACTCAGCCAGGTACATCACAAATTTTTACTAATCGAGTCTTCTATTTTTATTCGATAATCTTTCCTATTTTTTAAATTATATTCGATGCAACGAAAATATATATATTAAAAAAAAAAGAAATATTGGCGAGAAAAAATTTGCGATTCCTAGGTTTTGAATCCATAATATTTTCTGGAAATCCTGGTAAAATTATAGAAAAATATTCCAAACGTTTCGAACTGCGATAATTAAAATTATTAAAAGAATTTTATACTCGATACAAAATTACGTAAATTAAATTAATCTTTTATTAATTTTCTTTCTCCATCTATCCATGCATTTTCGTATTATTTTCGAAAAGGTAGAATGGATCTTAGGTCAAAGATGGAATGCCTTGGAAGTTTCAAATTTCGCACTGTTTCGCGCTTTATTTTCGCGAACCAATAACGAGACTCGGTGGAAATAATTCGAATCGGGATTTAATGCCTGTCGTCGAAAATTGGGCTATCGATTTTAGGAAATAATGTTCATTCACTGTGCTATGCCGTTGCTATTAATAGCCAAAAATGTGACTACAATTTCGACACTTTGGCACTGTACTAATTCCTCGTATCTGCATCGAGATTAATGGAAGTGGTGGACTTATTTCGAGTGAGAGAGGAAGAAAGAGAGAAAGAAAGATCGGAATTTTTGCGTATTTTCATTCGTACGGTTTTATCTTTTATTTTCGATAGATTTTGCAATTTTACGAATTTTTAATCTCCAATTTTCTGCGAAGAATATCCGAAATATCGGGTTGGATAAAACACTCGTTATGTAAGCGATCGAGAGATAAAAGCTGCTGATAAATCCAATTTTCTGGCATTTTGCATACAGTCGGTTGTAAAAGTATGCGAATATTCCGTGAAATTATTCCGAATTTTTGATGAGTTCGATTTGCACGTTGGATTCGAAATTTTTGGAAGTAACTCCACACTTGAATTAAGATACGAGGAATATTTGATTTGGAATTTCGTGGAAGTAAGAAAAATAGAGGAATTATATAGTAATTAATACTGAAAATCGTCTAGTAATGTCATAATTCCAGTAAAAGCTATATTCCCAATTCTTTTATACGCAATTTTTACAAGTTTGAAAGTACAATATTATTTTCGAAATCTGTGTATTCCACACTTGTAAAAATTTTGGAACGCGTTCGAATATTTTTATAATTTATTTATTCATTTATTTACTGAACGTGGTAAATTCTGATTAAAGTACAGGAGAAAATAAAAATACAGTATAAGTACAGTATGTACGAAAATATATAAAACAAAATAGAAATAAAACGAGACATAAAAGGAGTAATTGATATATCACGTGTTTACAAGAATTTATATACTCAATTTCTAAACAAATTAATTATTCGCAAACAAATCTAGTGTGATACAAAACGAATTACCTATGGAATAATGGCGATTTATTATTCAAATACGAAATAAATTAATACCTAACCCTTTGCATTCGAGAGGCGCCATTTAATCAAGTCCCAAAAATCAATAATCGATGTTAATCGATATATCAAGGAGTCAAAACTTTTAAATTTTAAACTTTTCATCCCTGCAATTGCTTTTGACAAAATTAATATTCATTTTTATTCGAGCGTGATCGTAATTAAGAATGCCTTTTTATTTTTATTATACCGCTTTAATTATCGCTAATAATGCATATCATACTTAGTTACTTGTTACAGATCGACAGTGTTAAAAAATTGTTGCATGTCGAAGTGTTAAAAAATTTGCATACGATTCCAACACCGTTTTTAGATATAGAAGTGTTCAAAAATTTGTACACGATTTCAACTATTTTTCAATATCGAAATATTAAAAAATTTGCATACGATTCCAACTATTTTTCGATATAGAAATATTGAAAAATTTGCATACGATTCCAACTATTTTTCGATATCGAAATATTAAAAAATTTACATACGATTCCAACCGATTTTAGATATAGAAGTGTTAAAAAATTTGCATACGATTCCAACTATTTTTCCATATAGAAATATTACAAAATTTGCATACGATTCCAACTATTTTTCGATATCGAAGTGTTAAAAAATTTGCATACGATTCCAACTATTTTTCGATATCGAAATATTAAAAAATTTACATACGATTCCAACCGATTTTAGATATGGAAGTGTTAAAAAATTTGCATACGATTTCAATTATTCTTCGATTAAAAAATTTCGTATTAAAAAATTTCAACAGGAACGTGTTAACGCAGGCAAACGACAGAGGTTGCAAGTTAGTTGGCAAAATGCAACAGTTCGAAGGAACAGTCATCCTAGTCGCCGTTCTAGGTCGTTCTAGCCTTATGCTTGCCGAGTCTAGGTCATTTTAATCCCACTCTGGCAGTTAAGCAGTGGTAGCCATATATCGCGTTACATTGTAACTCCGGAGTCTAACATCGTGCTCGAGAAACTCGCGTTTAAGCAATTGGCTAATTTCATCTTTTTAAATTCAGCCAAACAACCTAACCCCGCCGGTCTAATTCAACCTCGAGCTCTCTCGTTTGCCTCGTCCAGGCCTCTGCGTTCCATCCACTTCCAGGGATTAACCTCTTCAAGCACGAATTTTTGTTTTAACTTAACGTCGCAACGATTTCAATGTAGTGATCATGAAGTAGAATAAACTGCTATTACCTGTGATATTTGACGAGACTTTTTCTTTTTATTATTTAGCGAATTTTTGGGGAAGAGTCCTCCTACTGATTCTAATTTTATTTTTACTTTTAATAATCGTAATTTCCTAACCTAATCTAGCCTAACCACTATTAGCAGTGATATTTGACGAGGTTTTTTGGTTTTTATTATTGACGGATTTTTTGGCGAAGAGTTCTACTGATTCTAATTTTATTTTTATTTTTAATAATCGTAATATCCTAACCTAACCTGCCTTACTAATAATATTCGACGAGATTTTTTTCTATCGTGGAGGAATTTTTGGTGAATAGTTCTCCTATAGATACTAATTTACTTTCCACTTGTAATAATCGTAATTTCCTAACCTAACCTAACCTAGCCTAACTACTATTACCTGTGTTATTTTACGAGGTTTTTTCTTTTTATTATTGAAGAATTTTTGGTGAACAGTTGTGTCACTGATTTTAATTTTCTTTTCACTCGTAATAATCGTAATTTCCTAACTTAACCTAACCTATCCTAACCTAATCGTTATTACGTTATTAATAGTTATGTTCGGCGAAATTTTTCCTTTTTATTATTCAGGGATTTTTTGTTGAATAGTTCTCCGACTAATTCTAATTTTCTTTTCACTTGTAATTATAGCGATTTTAAAGAGACTAAACATGCATATAGTTGCCGGTAGCCCTAAAGAGGTTAAGCCTCGCGAATCTTCAACATCCGCGATAAATCTCCCTTTTAACCCTTTGACCGCGTGACGCTGCAGGGTTAAACGTTTTCTCGAAATAGAATCAAATTTCTCTCTTCTGTAGGGGTATTAATTACTCGTTCGTTGTACAAGTGTTGCTATATATAGGTTGTTTGAAAAATGAGGTACAATTGATAAGATTTGACAGTATAGAGTTGAAAAAGGAAGAAGAAATTCGAAATTAATTAATTAATACATTTATTTTGAATGTAAATAGTTGGACTCACTCGATACTCCGATATTATAAACTTCAACAAAATCCGAAAGAGGTAAACTTCGCTATTTAGATCTGTAAACGACTAACATGTGCATTCGCAACAGTTATACGGTTAAGCGCAAATCACACCACGAGAATTTACTTTATTCTACTTCAGGATTTATTCCATGGAAATATTCACACTTTCGTGTATGAATTTATGTTACTAATTTATTTCAAATATGACTGACACACTCCGACACTTTAAAATAAAAAAAAAAAGGGAAAACGAGAGGAAATGTTAAGCACGAATCATACTAGGCGACTTTACTCTACTCTAGTTCAAAACTTCCTCGATAGAGGTACTCACACTCGAATAATTTCCGTATATATATTTATTTCAAATATAATTAGAATACTTTGACACCCTAAAATTAAAAGGAAAAGAATTAAGTGGTGAGGTTAAGCACAAACCACACCACGCGAATCTACTCTACTATAGTTCAAAATTTCCTCGATAGAGGTACTCACACTCGAATACTTCCATATATAAATTTATTTCAAATATATCTAGAATCTTCTGACACTCTAAAATTAAAATAAAAAGAATTAAGAGTTGAGGTTAAGCACAAACCACACCACGCGAATCAACTCTACTCTATTTCAGAAGTTCCTCTATACAGGTACTCACACTCGAATACTTCCGTATTAAAATTTATTTCAAATATACAATACTTAGAATACTCTGACACTCTAAAATTAAAGAGAAAAGATTAAGCACAAATCACACGAAACGCTCGTTTTCCATTAGAAGCAGAGTTACTCGGAGCAGAGTGAAACCCCTGACTCCAGACTAGGCGTCGCGTGAAGGGGTTGTAATTCCAAAGCCTGTCGCTTTGCCACGGGTGGTGGCTAACGCTGTGTACAGCACTGGCGATCGAAGAACACGCGAACGCAGGGTTTTCTGCACGGTTTGCATCGCAACCTGTGCGGGTACTCGGCGGCCGTTGCCGCTTAGGCTTAACCTGCCATTCATACCTCGCGCGACCGTGCAAGGCGAGGCAATGGCAAGCAAGGTCACCGTGTTTTGGCAAAGCGCAGCAGCGCCGGCGCACGGTGCAGAATTTCAAACGGGCCGTGTGAGTCAGAAATTTAATTTTAATTGATACGCTGCCTCGGTCTGTTGTCGCGCGCGCGTGACGATCGTACGCGCGATCATGGGATTTCGCATGCTTGGGATTTTTCTATTTCGGGATTTATTGCACGCGCGCGGAATAGAGTAGTTCGGGTTTGGGATGGTGTCCGAATCGGTCAGGGTTCGCGTGTGTTTAAGTACCGGGTTTTAGGTTATGCGAGAATCGCTGGGAATTTGCATGCGGGAATGCTAAGGTTCGTATGGCTTCGAGGTATGTCCGGATCGCTTAGAATAGGTTAGGATTGTACTCGAGTTGCGCCAGGTCGCTATGACTCAAATTTGGATTGCCTAGAGTTGTTTAGAATCGAGAAGAATCGCTTAGGATCGTTTAAAATCCTTTGGTGTCGTGTTCGAATTGCACCAAAACGCTATGAAACAGAATCGAACCAATTAGAATCGCTTAGAACCATTTTCGGACTACTTTGAACGACTTTGAACTGTTTTTAACCGTTTTGAAATGGTCTGATTCGCTTCAAAACACTTCAAAACGCTTCAAAACGCTTCGAAATACTGCAAATCGCTCCAAATCGTTTCGAACCAGTACAAATACTTTCAGATCACTTTGAATTGCTTCGAATCATTTTGTAACGCTTAAAAACGCTTAAAAACACTTCAAATTGCTTCGAATCGCTTTGAATCGCTCCGAACCGCTACGAATACTTTCAAATCACTTTGAATTGCCTCGAATCATTTTAAAACGCTTTGAAACGCTTAAAAACACTTCAAAACACTTCAGATTGCTTCGAATCGCTTCAAAATGCTTAAAACCGATTCAGATTGCTTCGGACCGCTACGAATACTTTCAAATCTCTTCGAATCGCTTTAAACTGCTTCAAAACACTTCAAATAGTTCCGAATCGTTTCAAAACGTTTAAAACCACTTCAAATCACTTGGAACCGTTACGAATACTTTCAAATCGCTTTAAATCGCTTCGAATGCTTTTGAATCGCTATGAATCGCTTCCAATCCCTCCACAATGCGTGAAAATCCCAAACCTCGAATCGCATTCGGAAGAATTCGTATTTCTGAGAATCTGGAAAGCCCCGAATCGTTTGGGAGTCGCTATTCGGACGGCCATTACTACACACAGGCCTCTTTGTTTCCGAATATTACGCTAGGGGGCGCGCCAGAGATCTGCCACGGAGATAGGGCCGGCGTGCACGCATCGAGAGCCCACCAACTTTCTCGCGGGTATAAATAAATATTTAAAGCCATTATTTTAAAGATCGCGTCGATGTCTCATGTAATTCATAATGATTCTGCGCGTACGTGTTCATTACTACCTTCTTTTCTTTCCCTCTCTTTATTTACTTTTCTATTTCTGTTTTTCTTTCTTCTTTTATTTCTTTCTTTCTTTGTTCTCGTTTCGAGTGCTCTTTTTTTCTGCTTCGTTTCTTCTCGTCGCACCGGTTGTCGTGTCTCGAGTACCAAGAGTCGTAGTTCCGTGTTTGTAAATACGAACGTAACGTCGCTGCGATGCCGAGTAAGCGACGCTTACAAGTGCCACACTAATTTTATTAATCTGGCACCGGTGTAGTCTACTAAATATAAACGAAAACATTCTTTTACTTCGATCAGCAATAGAGGGTGATGTTAAAGAGGAGTTCGCTTCTTTCTTTCGGCCTTTGCAGAAGGTGGGACGTTTCGTGCGTTTTAGAAAACGATTCCTTTTATCGTTCGTGGCTATGTACGTGTGTCTGTGCATAACGGTGAACGTGCACGGGAAGTAAATATAATTACAAAGTTAATTAGACGAGATTAATTTGCAAGTGTCCGTATTGTAATATTATAATATTGTATAAAATCACACAATCGAATTTAAATTATACGTAATTGCGTTATATGTTCGCGATAAATGAATATAATTATACAATTACACGGATGAACTCAAATTATAATTATGTAGAAATGAATTTAATATATAGTTGTATACACTTACAAAAAATAAATATAGTACAATAATACAATAAATAAATATAGTTAAAATACATAAAACGAATATACGTATAATTATTAATTATATTATACAACTATAATTATACTCGTTCTAATTTCATATAAATTATTATATGATTATATATGATTATTATATGAAAATATAATTTCATATAAAGTCTCATAAATGAATTTAAACTATAATTACATATTTGTACACGAAAAATAAATTTAACTATAAAATTAAACAAATGAATTTAACTATAAATATTATAATTTCATATAAAGTCTCATAAATGAATTTAAACTATAATTATATATTTATACACGGAAAATAAATTTAACTATAAAATTAAATAGACGAATTTAACTATAATTATAAATATTACAATTTCATATAAAGTCGCTTAAATAAATCTAAATTATAATTATATATTTATAAAATTACACACATGGACTTAAATCGTTTAAAGTTGTAAATTGTATACGTATCATAGTTTAAATAAGAATCTTATATAAAGTTACAGAGATAATTTTAAATAATGATACGCGTAATTAAATATAAATCATAATTGTATACGTATCGCGATTTAAATAAAAATTTTGCAGAAAGTTATAGGGTGATTTTAAATAATAATCGTACAAATTACATGTACAATATAGAGGGGAAATAGGTGTGACTGTAATTATACCAGACGCGTTTAAATTAAGAAAAGGGGTAGATAGAGATTTATGTAATACAGACATCGAAACGATCAAACGGAGTTCGAGTTCGGAGAAATATTTCACGAATTCGCGTGAATCGCTGCTAGTATAAATAGAATCGCAGCAGTTGAATCTCTGTCATTGTTCGCTTAGAAGTTAAAATTGAGACAATCGTGACAGAAGATTCGTGTGTAGGCGCCGCTGTCAGCCATTATGCGTCTTTCGCTAATATTACGAATATCGGTTGTAACTATTCAGGAATTTTGGCGTAAAATCTGTCTCGCTGTTTTGTTACAACGCGAGGATCGAATTACCCTGCCTTATGATATAAATTTCCAACTTGGTTCGTTGGATCGAAAATACGAATACGGACGGAAAACAAAATTTAGTCGACTCGACGGATCTAGTTATTTTTATCTAGTTACTTTGATTCTTGCTTCTCGAACTATAATAACGCAACGCGTTGTAATTTATCGTTTTTATTCTTAATCCTAACCTCTTTAGATCGCGACATTTTTAATTTTAAAATTCTATTTCTGTTTCCTTCGAGTTATTATAGTACTCTATTTATCGCAGTATATTTCGCATGGGTAGAGATTTGTATTCGCAAATGGTGTTTTGACTATACGAAAAACACTATAAATTATTGGAAACGTAATATGCTATGGTGTGATGATGATAATAATAATAATATATATTAATTAATATTGTATAATATTATTAGTGTAATTGTAATATTATACTAATTATATTAATTATAATATTATTATAGATTAATAATATAATTTATAATGTAAATATAGTTTAAAATATAATTCGGACCGGCAGTGACGAGATTAAAAAATAAATGTTATAATTGTAACGGAGTTTATCAAAATTCTACTAAACTCTGTTCCTACTAAATTCTACCAATTTACTTGAAATTTGTTATACGTATACTATGACGCATGTTCTAGTCGATGAACCTATAAATATAACAAAATAAATAATTTAAACATAAATAGACTTAAAATTTTGGCGAAAACATCGATCTTCCCTTCAATGTGGCCCCATTTCAAGAATTTTCAACTTTATCATACTTCTAAAGGTTAATCGACTAACTACGTTCATAAAGAGTAAAATAATTGTTTGTATTCCCGTTTTCGTCAAACAAGAGAGAAACTACAACCCCGGGCCTAAATTAAAATCTTGTTATCGGGTAGCTACAAATACGCTGTTATAATTCTAAATTGCAACATTTTTTAAAATGCAAAAAATTATTTTCTTATACCTTTATAGTTGCTTAATAAAACCCCATAATATTCAGAATGATTAAGTAAATACTTGCTTCAAAATAAATTCCCAGAGTATGCACATTTTCAGTGTTCTACACCATGGGTCCACCCTAAATATCGGAAATTTTGGTTAAATAATTCTTACGATATATAGTAATCGAACACTTTCGTGAGCCGCTGTACGTAATATCAGCCTTTACATTTCTTTTACGCCGCATTTGGGTGCATCGGGCCCATTGTGGGCCGGTCAGGGAAGAGGAAGCTCGTTAGCAGATCCATAACGTAACATAGCAAAAATTCGATAATTAATTATGAAAAATGACAACAGATGTCGCGATCAAAAGCCCCTGTAATATTTTCTTTTACCGAATTTGGATGCATCGGGGTCCACTGTAGGTCGATCAGACGGGCCCACAACACACGCATATGGGAAATTCTATTCTGGAAAATATCAACGTGTCGCAATTGAAAAACCCTATAAAGTTTTCCTTAATTGCATTTGGGTGCATCGGGGCCCACTGTAGGCCGGTCAGACGGACCCACAACACGAACACAAGGAACATTACGTAATTTGTTATGGAAAATACCGATAGATGTTGTGATCGAAAGACCCTGTAAAATTCTTTTTTACTGCATTTGGTTGCATCTGGGACCCACTGTGAGTCGGTCAGATGGGCCCACAACACACGCATATGGAAAATTGATCTACGGAAAATATCGACATATCACGATCAAAAAACCCTGTAAAATTGTTTTTAACCACATTTAAGTGGATCAGACCCACTGTGGGCTGGTCAAGCAGTCCCAAAATGGACGCATACCGAAAATTACATAATTTGTTATCGAAAACACCGATAGACGTCGCGATCGAAATACCATGTAAAAATCTTTTTTACCGCACTTGGGTGCATCGTCGGACCCACTATAGATTGGTCAAGCAGTCCCAAAATGGACGCATACCGAAAATTACGTGATTTGTTATGAAAAATACCGTTAGACGTCGCGATCGAGAGATCCTCTATCTTCCTAGATTAAAGTTCGAACGAACAGATCGCCGCTATGCATCGCTCGGGCGGAAAGGGAAGCGAAGCGGAGCGGAGAGGAGCGGTTAACAAAGGGTTAACCCAGTTAGCGCTGGCGTGGCCTTGGTGCGCCTAATCTCGGTGCAGATTTCGCGGCGATTCGCTCGCGTGCCCGCGTCGGTGCGGCGGCGTCTCCGGCGGCTAGGCGCCGCGTCGCGGCGACGGCGTCCGCTCGGTTACCTTGGCGTCGGCGATTTAACCCGCGGCGGTGGCCGTTCGTCCTCTACGGCTTTCGCGGCCGATACGTAAAAGGACGAAAAACGACGTACCGGTTCGTGCTCTCGCGCGGTCGTTAATAATAGAATGGTCCGCTTTTGGAGCGTGGCTTGTAACGGGCGCCAGGCCTGTTTCGTCGCTCGGCGCTCGACGGAACGCGATTAATTCCGCTTAATCGAAACGCGGGGCCTTGAGTCGGTTTCTAATTCCTCGCCGCGGCGCGCTCGCCGCCATCCGTTTTGGATTAAAGTGGAATCGGGACGCGAGCGTAACGAGATTCCCACGAAAATAGACCGATCGCGCTGGCGCCTTTAACGAATGTCTTCGTTTCCTTTTAACGACCCTGCGTCCCCCTCCCGCCGCCGTCAAGCGTCGGCCCTCGTTGCGGGGTAAACGCAAACCGGTAACCGGTATGCGCGTATCCACGTCGCCGTGTACGTGTCTATTTACGTGGCTCTCTGCGTCTGTGTCGATTATATGCCCGAGTAGCATTGTATTTATGCATACACGAACGCGTGTACCTTTGTGTCTATGCATATATAAACGCGTGTACTGCGTGCCTGTGTGTATATGGACGAGTGTGGCTATGCATTCGTGTATACACGAGCGCGTGTATCTATGCATCGCTGTGTATATGAGAGCGTGTATCTATGCATCGCAGTGTATGTGAGAGCGTGTATCTATGTATCTATGTCTCTAGGAATGTCTGTATCTATGTATCTGTGTATCTATGAACGTATGTATCTATGTTCCTGTGTATATATGAACGTCTGTATCTATGCGTCTGTGTGTATATGAGCGCGTGTATCTATGTGTCTAGGAATGTCTCTATCTATGTATCTATGGACGTATGTATCTATGTGCCTGTGTGAACACGTGTATTGAGTATCTATGTGTCTATGTCTCTAGGAATATCTGTATCTATGTATCTATGAATGTATGTACCTATGTGCCTGTGTGAACACGTGTATTGTGTACCTATGTGTCTATGCCTCTAGGAATGCCTATATCTATGTATCTATGAACGTATGTACCTATATGCTTGTGTGAACATGCCACTGTGTATCTATGTGTCTATGAATGTGTATTTGTGTATCTATGTGTCTATGAATGTGTGTATTTATGTATCTATGAGTCTATAAAAGTGTGTATCTAAGTGTTTATCGATGTGTGTATCTATGTATCTATGAATGCGTGTATCTATGTATCTATGAATATTTGTATGAATATATCTATCTATGTATCTATCTATCTATGTATCTATGTATCTGTGTATCTATGTATCTGTGTATCTGTATATCTATCTATCTATCAGTCCATTTATCTATCTATCTATCTGTTTATCGATCTATCTATCTATCTATCTATGTATCCATGTATATACGTATATATCTATATACCTACATATTTTCTGTATCTATGTGTCTATTTATGTATGTACGAGTGAATGGTCGCGTGTACCGTTTCGTAAAGATCGCGTTACACGTTTCTGCACCTTCGTTTTCGTTTTCCTTTTCCTTTTTGGTCGATTTCGTAGCGGAATGGAAAGCGTTCTACGTTAGCTTAGAAGGAGTTGAAATACATACGGACTTGCGAAGACCGTAAATTGGTTTTTGATGAAATTGCACGTGGTTGAGGTTGAGATTCGCTCTGGGAGGGGCAATTAGTTTGAAGTGGATGGTGATTTAAATCGGATAGAAGTTAATGGATAGGAATAAGTGAATGGAGATCCGCGAGACCTAAAGGATGAATTATACTTGGTACACGGAGTAATTGTATTAGGTAGAAATAATTCGATTTGATCGTTCTAATTCGTTGTTTTGCGAATGGTATTGTAGTTAGGATTCCGATAATGGAGCAAGGTAATGGTGTACGCGTGTAAACTGATAGGACGGTAAATGGAAGTATCAAATTAAGGATAATAATGTGAAATAATTTGAAGCGATTGAATTATTTAAATAGTTATTTAATTGTCATTAATTATATTTTTCGTTTAATTGTTCCAAACATAATTCGTGGAATAGTTTGCGTTCGCTGTCGCAATAAATTTTAATAACGTGTTGTGTTCTCAGAGCCAAGTAATTGGATTCCCGAATGTAACGTAAATTTAATATCATATTTCTGGGAATAATTCAATAATTCAGCAACTTCGACACAGAGAGAAACCTCCACGATATTAATTTTTAATTCTTTAGGGTTAGGTTAGGTAGGGTTGATTAGGGTCTCACCTTTTGCTTCAATTTTTATCCACGGTGAGATATATTTTAATCCACCTCGAAAAGTCCAAGTTATTAATAGTTACACAGTTCAATATTTTATTTCAAGTGTTTCATTCCGTTGACAATGCCACGAATGACAATGTTTTGGCAAAAACACGCGCTTCAATGACTTTCGTTGAAAACATTAATCGCGTGGTGAGATTACGTATATTCTACTCCGTTATGTTCCCCGCAACTTGGGTTTTATTTCCATCATTTTACGTATTCCGAATTTCACGAGAAAAATTACAGAAACCGTTCACGTTTAAATAAAAATAATCCCTACGAATATCATGAATTTGATATAAATATCAATCTAATAATATAATAATAAATAATAATAAATATAATCTCGCAGAGTCATTTATAAGTTAACATTGTTTAATTACATTGCATTTTAAGTTGTTTCTTAAAGAAAATGTCTAATTTCGTTCACATTCAGAAAATAGGTATACGAGAAACGTCTGTCTACTATTAAAATAGCGTGTCTCGAAGAACTAACTCGAAAAACAAACCAGAAAAGAAGACTGAAAAACATCCACGATATTCCTTTTTATAGCAAAACAAAAAAAAAAGAAAATAAAAAAGGACACTAATTTTTTATTATTTTTTTTATTATTCATTAATTCTTATTGTTTCCTTTTTATTCTTTCCAGAGTCGTCGACAACAAAAAAAAATAAACAAAGACAGTAACTTTTTTTATTCTTTTATTATTTATCAGTTAGTTTTTATTGTTTTGTTGTTTCCTTATTCAGAATCGTTACCGTAAAAAAAAAGAAGAAAAAAAAAAAAGTAGAGAAAGATAGTAATTTTATTTTATTTCTTTTTTATTTATCAATTAGTTCTTATTGTTTCGTTTTTTTTCTTTTCAGAGTCGCCGCCACCCCCATACTGCCTTATCGCCGACAGACTGAGACCCGAAGGTGAGTGCCTTCTTCTTCCTTCACATTTTAATCGCGGACAAGGCGCACTCGCATGTGTTCGCGGGCACATTCCACGCTCGCCCGTACGCGAACACGCGGAATGCAGCCCCACGCAATCGTTCGAGCGATAACTCATGTTTATTACTCGCGGACGTTTAGCATGCGAGTCGCGGAGATCGTCCTTTAACGCGTGTCACATCTCGCGACCTAGCTCAAAGCGAAAATCCTACGACCACGGGACGTATCGGTGGGACGCGTCCCGTGTCGTTTGAATTAATCCCGCGGACGCCATTGTCCCACCTTTTTACCATATGCATGAGCGTGAAATCGCTCGCTTACCCTCCCGATTAGAACGCGCAAATTAATTTCAACCGAGTCGCTTTCGCGCGCGGATTCGTTACTCGTATGCCAGATATTTCGCGAATGAACGTGCCAGCTAGGGACCAGTCCAAAAATGAAAATGCTATTAGACTAGTGCGATGGTTTTTCTCGAAAAGATACGAGACTCTATTGGACTAACACCTAAACGATTTGGGAAATGATCTATTTAATATTAAATTTACGATTGTCAAATGACTGGTGAATGACACAGTTTTGACAAAGAGTAGCGACCAATTCGAAAATGCAAATATGATTAGGCTAGTGCGATGGTTTTTCTCGAAAAGATGCGAGACTCTATTGGACTAACATCTAAACGATTTGGGAAATGATGTATTTAATATTAAATTTACGATTGTCAAATGACAAATGAGTGACACAGTAGTGACAAAGAATAGTGACGAGTTTGAAAATGCAAATATGATTAGGCTAGTATGATGGTTCTTCTGGAAATGATACGAGACCCTATTGGACCAATACCTAAGCAATTTGGTAAACGATGTATTTAATAATAAATTTTCGATTGTCAAATGACCGATGAATGATATACCAGTGACGACTCTGAAAATGCAAATACAATTAGGCCGGTGTGATGGTTTTTCTCGAAAAGATACGAAAATCTAATGAACTAATACCTGGACAATTTGGTAAACAACCTATTTAATACTAAATTTACAATTGTCAAATGCCAAGTGAATGACACAGTATTGACAAAGAGTAGCGATGAGTTTGAAAATGCAAATGCGATTAGGCTAGTGTGATGGTTGTTCTGGAAATGATACGAGACCCTATTGGATGAACACCTAAACAATTTGTTAAATAATCGATTTAATACTAAATTTACGATTGTCAAATGACCGGTGTATGATACACAGTGAGGAGTCCGAAAATGCAAATACGATTAGGTTAGCGTGATGATTCTTCTAGAAAAGATACGAAACCCGATTAAACCAACATTTAAACAATTTGGTAAACGATCCATTTAATACTAAACTTACAATTGTCAAAAGCCAAGTGAATGACACAGTTTTGACAAAGAGTAACGACGAATTTGAAATTTCAAATGCGATTAGGCTAGTGTCATGGTTGTTCTAGGCCAGATATGAAACCCTCTTGGACTAACACCTAAACAATCTGCTAAACGATCTATTTAATACTAAATTTACGATTATCAAAAGCCAAGTGAATGACACAGTATTGACAAAGAGTAGCGATGACTGTGAAATTTCAAATGCGATTAGGCTAGTATGATGGTTCTTCTGGAAATGATACGAGATCCTATTAAACTAACACCTAAACAATTTGGTAAACGATCTATTTAATACTAAATTTACGATTGTTAAATGCCAAGTGAACGATACTGTGTTGACGAGTTTGTAAAGAGCAGCGACGAGTTTAAAAATGCAAATGCGATTGGACATGATGCTTAGTATGATACTTTTTCTAGAAAAGATACTATACCCGATGGAGACAGGAAAAGATTTGCGAAAATTAGCCACGAGCCTGTCCAAGCCTGTCAATGTTTACATTGGACCCTATCTACAAACCACGCCTCTCACAACGTCATATTTCGTCCGATTTCCTTATCACGACTCTCGCGCGATATCCCAGGCAAAAGGATTAATAAATAAACAAAATAAAAATTATACAAATAAATAGTAATAGGCTATAATAATAGTACTATAGATAAGTAGCAATAATAGAAATAAAATACGGGTATCCCATGACTTATCGCAGAGTGCATAACTTGCAACTGGCGTGACGTAGCATGGGATGAAATACGAATGACGGATCTATGAGCTATGAAACTTGGCAAACTCTCGACTCACGGTAGCAAGTTAACGTCGACCACGGCAGGCTTCAGTTTCCCCATTCCCATTCACGATCAATCCCCGTTGCATACGCGAAAAGATCATCTTATAACTCGAACGGACGTGTTGTAAGTCGATCTTATTGATTGCGACGAACCATATGGCTATAGGTTTCAGGGTATCGCCGTTTCCGTGGTCGGCGTAGACCTGCCGGCAAACACCGATCCACTTGATGCAAGACGATCGGCCTTATCGCGCTTGTATCGCGAAAATTATAAGCCTGTACTACGATTTGCACGCGTAAATCTCGCGCGCGGGTTACGAGAGGGAAACCCGCTTCCGTCTGCTTCGACTTCTACCATTTATCTCGGGGAGATCCGACCCAGAGGAATGGAGACGATTATACTGTTTACTTTTTAGGAAGACGATTCTTTTATTATTTTTTTTTCACTTTTGCCTTTGATTCGAAGGATGTTTCGAAGTCGTATCACGAAAATGCTATCGTTGTATTTTTATAGGCATTTCTTGTATTTTTTTTATTTTTAATTTTAGTTGGGAGGAAGTTTTAAAGTTGTATCGCGAAAATGCTATCGCTGTATTTTTATAGTCGTTTTTGCGATGGTAATAGATCATGGAAGACCGATTCGAAGTGTAATTGTTGTACGAAGTACAAGTACGCCATTTGTTTTTGGAGTTTGTATTTCGAAATTATATTCAGGGTGCCATTTTTGTAATCACTTTTCGCGATATATTCCTGAGAAAATTAATTCGAGATGTAATTCCTAGGAAATGGAGAAATTTTACGTGTAATATTTACGTGTGTGTTATATTTCTGAAAAATTTAATTTTTTAGAAAACTACTATTTATAGTGTCGACCTTTCTCGAACTGTGTCCACCCTTTTTTATTTAAGGAGAATGATTCTGGGCCTATTTTTATTTTGATTAAAAAATAATTTTTGAACCCATTACTGTTTTTGTAACACCCGAATCCAAAAAATCGCAAATAAATACACTATCAATCTTTAGATCAGTTCTACTCTTTTTTCTTTTTTTTATTAAAAAGGCATTTTTGACAATGTGATCATTTCTTTAACACTTGAGTCTACATAAAATCGTATCAAAACCTAACCAAGGATGTAATTAACATATAATTCCAGCCTTCTTTGAATTGGTTCCATTCCTCTTCTTATTAAAAAGGAATTCTTGCCCATATGACCATTGTTACAATACAAGAAACTAAATTATATCTCAATAAAATCCATTTATTAATGGAATTATGTGCACTATTGGTCTCCTTTGAATTCCTCTCATTTATCTTCTTAGAAAATAACAATTTTTGCACCCATAACCATTTTTACAACACTCGAGTCCGCATGAAATCGAATTAAAACGCAATCAAAAATTGCAATTACATAGAATCTCATTCCCTTCAAATTGGTTTCATTTTTCTTGCTATTAAAAAGGAACTTTTGGCCATATGACCATTTTTGCAATACTCGAATAGTCATAAAATCGCAACAACTCCCAAGAAAAACTGCAATTACCTACAATCTCAAACTCCTTCCAATCAATTCCATTCTTTTTCCTATTAAAAAGGAATTTTTTCCCATATGACCACGTTTGCAACACTCGAGTCGACATAAAATTGCAATAAAACATAACCAAAAATGCAATTACACACCACCCTAGTCTCCATTAAATCGGTTTTATTTTTCTTGTTATTAAGAAGAAATTTTTGTCCGTATGACCATTTTTGCAGCACTCGAAGCGGCATAAAATCGCAACAAAACCGAACGAAAACTGTAACTACGTATACTGTCGGTCTCCTCGAAATCCCATCCTTCCAGGTTCCTCGGAAAGAATTCCTGCGTACCCCGAAATTATGTTCCATGCTATTTTTACGGCCACTTTTACAATGCTCGGTTCCGCGGCTGGTTTTGACTGGCTGCTGCCCGTTTCTTCCTTTTCTCTTTTCGTGGCTGATCCTAAACTGGTTCTCGGGATCGATACGGGCTCGGCTGCACGCGGATCCCTCGGCCATCGATAGATTCGCCTCTTGCTCGCCGATCCACGCGCGTTCCATCTCTCATAGACACCGGTTGCGTAATGGCCTCGCTTGCAGCGGAATCCTCTTCGCGAGATCGATGTCTCTCGCTGTCGTCGTGACTTTCAATTAACTCGATTATCGAACTGGCTATTATTTCTGATCGCGATCGATGAGTTAATCGGCACGCAGGTACTCTCCGAGCTTATGCTTGTGACTCATGGTAGGTGAATCCTATTCTTTCTTTTCCTAATAATTTTCCAAATTCGAAAAGAACCATTCCAATTTAACTATACTTATGGAGGCGAATTTTGGGATCATTCTATGCTAGTATTATATTTTGTAATTCCTCTTATGGTTGAAGGGTTCATTGTAATATTATACAATTTTTCTTGGTTATGATTATGGTTTATTGCGATTTATGGTGAAGGAGAATTGTTTTATTTTTTTTTTTTTTTTTTTTTTTTTTTTTTTCAGATAATTATTTGCAATGATATTTTGAAGTATTACGTTTGTTTAGAAATTGGATTTGTGATTTAGGTTAGGTTTCGTGGTTTTGTGGAATGTGAAAGTAATTTTTTCTTCTCTAATAATTTTCAAAATTGAAAAAGAACCATTCCAATTAAACTATACTTATGGATTCGAATTTTTGGATAATTTTGTGCTAGTATTATATTATGTAATTCCTCTTATGGTTGAAGGGTGCACTGTAATATTATACGATTTTTCTTGGTTATGATTATGGTTTATTGCGGTTTATGGTGAAGGAGAATTGTTTTATTTTTTTTTTTTTTTCAGTTAATTATATGGAATGATATTTTGAAGTATTACGTTTGTTTAAAAATTGGATTTGTGATTTAAGTTAGGTTCCATACTTTTGTGGAATGTGAAAGTATTTTTCATTTGCAAACAAAATTTTGGAATTGTTGGGTAGGTGATGAAACATAGATTGGTGGTATTTGGTAGGAAATTGTGTTTACCTAAAAATTCTTGGAGTTCGGTATTTTTGTCGAATTATTTATTTGTGGAACGTAAAACTATCGAAAAATAATTAATTACTTTGTTATTATTTATTTTATTATTAATTACTTATTATAAATTATTTTACTACTTAAAATATCGTTAACATTTAAAGTAAATTATTGAAGATATAGTATATATAATTTTTTGAATTAAATATCGACTGAGGGAATCATTGTCTAATCATTGACGATGAAATTAATTAATTAATAATAATAATTTCCAAAGTTACCTATTCTAACCATCTCCTCTCTTTTTTAAAAAATGGATATAAATCTATAATTAATTATTACCAAAAATACAAATTAATAGCGATCGAATTACAATTAATTTCATATTTTCCAAAATTCCTTCGCTCCTTCGCGACAATTAAGCAACAAGAGAGAAGAATTTTCCAGCGAAATCGTAAATACGATCTTTATCGCAACGACGCGACACTATTCCAACAAATCAAGACGTAATCCTCCATTGCTATGTAAGCCTCTTCGTTTCCAAGTAGTCGGACGAAATCACGCCATTGTTTCGAAATATCCTACTCACCATTCTCTTTTTTTTTTTCTCCTTATAACGTACACACGATACATACCTAATAGATCTACTTACAGCACATGGCAAATATGTACGCGTGCACGGTAATCGAGAAGTTCTTTGAAAAACGAGTCTGGCTGCTAATCTCGTTTCGAGATATTCCAAGTCGAACATATCGCATAAATCGTAGCTTTATTATAGAGTAAGAGTGTAAAATGCTGTGATCGGGGAAAAGGTTTATCTCGTGGAATGCCATTGTTCCAAACCACTGCTTAATTAACGCTACACACTTGCAATGTTTACGTATAATTGTATGTAAATCGGTACTAAGTTTCCTAAGAGTGGTTGTATATTTTTCAGCTGCTTTGCGCCTTTCTCCGAATTTTCGGTACAGCGTTAATAAGCGCTAATGAAAAATAACGAAGAAGGTAATGTAGGTGTACCATTGAGAGTGCGAGATGACAAAATAGCACGGTTACGAGGAGAAAAATTTTGAAACCAGTCAGTTCGACTTCTTTGATAATTCTGATATTAATATAAATATTGTAGGTACTATTAGAATCTTACAATGATGTTTTCAGGATGGTACTGTAGCAAAAATAAAATATTTTGCGAAATCATTTAGATTTCTTTGACAATTCTAATGTTAGTACACGTATGCGCACAACAGATTAAGGGGACTATTGCGATTTTACGTTCTTGTATATATATATATAAAATGGCATCATTGCAAAAATAAAAATTCCGAAATAAGTCATTCCAATTTTTTTAATTATTTTATCGTTAATATATGCAGTGGTGGATACAAAATGGCACCGTCGCGAAAATAAAAAATCCCAGAAAATTCATTTCAACCTCTTTAATTCTTTTATCGTCAATACACGCACTGGCGAACACAAAATGGCACTATTGCAAATTAAAAATTCCGAAATAACCCATTTCAACCGCTTTAATTATTTTATCCTTAATATATACACTGGGGGATACAAAATGGCACGATCGCAAAAATAAAAATTTAGAAAAAACACGTTCCAATCTTTCCAATTATTTTATCGTTAATACACGCACTGATGGAAACAAAATGGCGTCATTTCTAATGAAAAATTCTGAAATATACTATTTCAACCGCTTTGAATAGTTTTAGCACATAGTATATGCATCGACGGACACAAAATGGCACCAATGCCAAAATAAAAATTCTGCGCCAAGTCATTTCACCATTATCGACCTTTTTAATGCCTTCAGTATCAACCCTCACCCTATAACCACGATTCAGACTTCACGATGGCATACATACCTACCCAAAAATGGCACCGATCATGCCAGTCTCCATGTAACGAATCGATACCGTCTCTAACCAACTGCTCCGTGCATCAGCTCGCGTTACACAATATTCGCAGCTTCGAACCCGAATCCCTCGAAAGTGAAAATACGCGACACGCGGAATAACTCGCGTGTGCCGAGAGTACACGCGCCTAATCAGCGATCGGGACGCGGTTTGGTCCGCGAGTTATGCCACTTGAGGTGAATATCTCTCCTCGCGACGGCGTGGCCACGACGAAGCCTGTATTTATATAAAGCGATCCTGTCAGGGGTCCAATGTTCTTGAAGGTATAATTAAGCTCGAGAGCTATGTTCAGAACGCGATCTTTCTCGTTTCTATAGGTTTATCGTTAGACACGGGAACGAAATTATACCGTTTAGAACGCGGTGGCCGGTGGTCAAACGCGAAACAATGAGAGTCAGGGTTTAGATAGAAGGTAGCTGGGAAGACAGATCGAACGGGCTCCATGATTATCCAGAGAACTATGGACCATCCGTAACGAACTTTGGTACAAAGGAATTGTAAATTATTAATTCGTTCGAGAAGGTCAAGATCTATTCGGAATTTTTGTAAAGGAGAAAACTTGTCCATGGATTGAGAAATGTCTGGGAAATTCGAAAATAGATTCTTTCTTTTATTTTTCGACTATTCTACTGGGTTAATGGACTATTTATTTATGACAAAAGTTGCTAAAAACAAAATTATAAATTATTAATTCGTTCGAAAAGATCGAGATCTATTCGGAATTTTTGTAAAGGAGAAAAATTGTCGATGGATTGAGAAATGTCTGGGAAATTCAAAAGTAGATGCTTTTCTTTATTTTTCGACTATTCTACTGGGTTAATGGACTATTTATTTATGACAAAACTTGCTAAAAACAAAATTATAAATTATTAATTCGTTCGAGAAGATCGAGATCTATTCGGAATTTTTGTAAAGGAGAAAAATTGTCGATGGATTGAGAAATGTCTGGAAAATTCGAAAGTAGATGCTTTTCTTTATTTTTCGCCTAAATGAAGAGAACGAATTGGAGACTATTTATGGCAAAATTTGGTGAAAACGAAATTATAAATTATTAAATCATTTGAGAAGGTAGAGATCGATTCAAAATTTATGTACAAAAGAAAAATTATCGATGATTTGGGAAATGTTTGAGAAATTCGAAAGTAGATTCTTTTCTTTATTTTTCGCCAATCCTGCTGGGTTAAATGGACAGAATGAATTATGGGCTATTTATGGCGAAATTTGGTAAAAGCCAAATTATAAATTATTAATTTGTTCAAGAAGGTCGAGACCTATTCGGAATTTATCTAAAGGAGAAAAATTATCGATAAGTTGGGAAATGTTTGGGAAATTTGAAAGTGGATTCTGGTGGATCAAATGAATGGAGAAGATAATTATAAATTAACTCGTTTGAGAAGATTGAGACATATTTGAAATTAATATAAATAAATGAGCTATTGGAATAATAATTTGGAAAATAGTTATAAAATACTTTTTGAGTAAACTTTCTTTTAAGTAACAATTAATAATTCATTCTAATACTAAAAAATAGGAAATGTATGATCGTGGAATGATTATTATAAAAAGACAACACAATCCTGAATTATAATACAAGAAAAATTCACCGGTAAAAATATTTTTAATAGGAACCCCTCAATTATCAAAGTCCATATACCTGCACCATTCGCAACGAAATTACCAAAGAAATTACCACGCAAACGCGCCATAAAATAAACCAAACGATCGATCCGTTACGAATTAAAGCAATTGAAACGAAGGTAACGAAACTACCCGAGAAAACCGAACCGTGACAACCCAAATAACTCTCATTTTTCCCGAGAATCCGAGAAAATCACGCGAACCTGTTAGAATAAATTCGCCATGACATTTGACGTAATTTCCCGATAAACGACGCGAGCATTTGGATCGAGCCAGCGGTAGATAAAAGTATCGGTCGGGAGCGCGAAATCGTGGAACGGGTGAAAAAGCACGAGGTCTCGCGATAGCGATATTAGCATGATAAAATCAGATTGCCGAGGCTCGTCATCGGGCGTAGGAGAGAGGGAGCGAGACAGCGATACGGGACGGCGCGCGGGCGCGAGAGAGACGGCGATACCGTTCGATCGTGATTCTCGGAAGAAAGAAATTCATTGCGAGGAGAGTTGGCCTGTCGCGAGGCAGCAGATGTACCGGCGGTGTAGATTTATGCTCGGGGAAGGAAACTGGGCCAGCACGATGGAGCAGAGGAGATAAAAGACGCGCGCATCGCCACTTGTTGCACTCACCCGGGAAATAGGAGAAATTTCTTCATGAATGAAACTCGGGCCAGCATTCCGTAATGCCGCGGACTATGAACCGACGGCAATTAAAACAGTGGAACGGTTCAGATGCCTCGGGAATGGGCACGGGGTAATGCAATTTTTACGAGATCCGCTGAATTCTTTCTATTAAACAGATTGCGGTGCTCGCTTGGCAGTTTCTGCCGAAGAGTGGAAACGTGTGTGATACGCGATAGAAACGAGAGTGCAAGTATATGGGACGATATACGAGATACGAGTGATTCTAGGTACTCCGTATCCGTGTAGGAAAAACGAGGAGCGAAGAAGAAGAAAAGATAAGGAAGCAAGGAAAAAAGTCCAGAATAAGAGAAAAAAAAGAAGAAACGAAGGAAGAAATGAAGAAAAAAACGAGAAGAAAGGGAGGAAAAGAAGAAGCGAAAAAAGTCCACAGTTAGGGGAAAAAAGAAGAAACCAAGGAAGAAATGAAGAAATGAAAAAAAAAGCGAGAAGAATAGGAGGAAAGGAAGAAAGGGGGGAAAGAAAAGAAGACAGGGTGGAAAAACAGAATAGGAAAAACGAGAAGCGACGAAAAAAGGTGAAGGAGAAGAAAAGAAGAGAAGAAATAAAAAGAAGCGAGAAAGTCTAGAATAAGAGAAAACAAGAAGAAACGAAGAAAGAAATGAAGAAATGAAGAAAACGCTAGAAGAAAGGGAAGAAAAGAAGAAAAGAAGAAGAAAAGAAGACAGGATGGAAAAAAAGAACAGAAATTCCTTTTATTAAACATATTGCGGTAATCACTTGGCAGTTTCTGCTTCAGACTGGGAACGTGTATGATACACGATAGAAACGAGATTGGAAGTATATAGGACAGATACGAGCGATTCTGGGTACTTGTTATACGTGTGGGATAAACGAGGAGCGAAGAAGAAGAGAAGAAAAAGATGGGAAAAACGTCCTGAGTAAGGAAAAAAAGAGAAGAAACCAAGGAAGAAATGAAGAAATGCAGAAAAAAGCGGGGAGAAAGGGAGGAAAAGAAGAAATGAAGGAAAAAAAAAGAGAAGACAGGGTGGAGAAAAAGAAGAGGAACGGTGTGTGGACGAAGAATTTCTGCGGCGGATACGATTTATTTCCGCACGTGCTCTTTGCACGCTGTCAGCGAGACAGAGTTCCACTGGCGGTTGCGCAAATTTCAACGAATAAGACGAAGGACATGGCACAACGCTCCGTGCAGTCCCTTTCGAACGCACGAGGACAAATCTTGTTCGTATTGCGTTACGCCGGCTGCGTTTTTAAGCTTCCCGCTCTCGATTCAGCCCGTCCTGAATCACCGTATTGTTCCTATAGAGACCGAGAGGACGGCAATCCCGATGACATTCCCAACGTTTCGATTAAGCACCGATGCTGAATTATTTTCCGCCACGGGTAAACGATTTCACGGTGTCCCCCGATGGCCGAGGCTGTTGTATCGCTATCGTTGCGTCACGGGCTTCCACGAAACTAGATTTCAGATCGCGCACTCTTTTGTGTCGCGTTGAGTTATGCTCCCAGTGCCGACGCTTTTGACAAATGTACTTTGTGCGTGTTAATTACGCGTCTCGAGATTCTCTTGATAATCCGTTGAAACCAGCCTTTAGTATTTCTCTTTTTTTCATGATAATTTAATTTTTCCTGCCTTATTTCTTATTTTACATTTATTTCTTTTTATACTTTATTATAATTTTTTAATTATTACGTATATTATTATTAATCGAATTTTGAACCAGTTTGTCTTCTACAAAGTTAAAATACAGCAAATATTTCTTGTCAATATTTATTATTCGCTGTTCCATGGTATCCTATATAATTCTAACACACTGCTGCGTTATGAGAGACTTATTACTTAATCCGTCATGAATTATTTATGCACACTAGCGTATAACTGACCTTTTTCTATTACTACTAGTATCGCTATTATACAATACGTTTTCGCGTTGGCAATTTTTCCCAACGCGAAGCCCAACAGTTAATTAAAATCCACGATGCACGCATCCGAGGAACATTTATCAATGAACACTGCCA
Source organism: Eufriesea mexicana (assembly GCF_001483705.2). Classification (NCBI taxonomy): domain Eukaryota; kingdom Metazoa; phylum Arthropoda; class Insecta; order Hymenoptera; family Apidae; genus Eufriesea; species Eufriesea mexicana. Next base: position 217,770 of record NW_016919092.1, read on the forward strand.
GAGATGCAACAAATTCTATGCACTCACCACCTCGTTTAAAATCCCTGAGAACACTGTCTATTTATCTAAGTAAGTAGATATTCATAAAGCTCGATTACGCCATGCCTTTAAATACCTTCAAATCGCGCGCTCGGTCACGTGTCAGCACCCGAAATTTGCGCAACCTTGAAAGAGGGGAAGAGCGAAGACGGGACGGTAC
>NW_016919092.1:218348-253155 GCF_001483705.2 Eufriesea mexicana
AGAGCGTAGACGCGACGGTACATTTAACAGCCAAGACGTGATTAACCCTCTATAACCGGAATTCTATTTATTCGTGAAGGGAAAAAAGGTTACAGTTCCTCGCGATTTTTTATCGAAATCAAAAATTCATCGGTGAACTAAATCGATAATGGGTACGAAATAATATCGCAATACCAATAGAATTCTATTAACTAAGAAATTATCAATTTTGCCGTTGAAAAGTCAAGAATAATTTATTACAGTTTTTTATAATAATAGATATGAAATAACGTCGTGATTCTGTTACTCAAGATAATACTAATTTCGTTACTCAAAAGCGTGGATGTAATAGTGTACTTGACAGCCAAGACGCGATTAACCTTCTATAATCAGAATTCTATTTATTCGCAACATTTTATCGTAATTAAAATCCGTGAACCAATAACAACCACGAGATATGTTGATACTAGACTACCGAGCGAGCTAAAATTGCCGGTTTTAGACTATTCCTATTATTAATTAGCAAAAATGTACAGGTGTTTTGGCAAAATTAATGTTAATTTTTATTCCGATAGAAATGAAGTTATACGTAACAATTTTCCGCGTAAGCTATTGGCATATCAACTGTTATTATTCATGTCTTCAAATAAAATCCATCCTGTGTTCCATTTCACCCCTTCTCGAGTAAGCGTTTCGACAGTCTCGAGACGAGTTTCCGTTTAACTCACTGCGCCACGCGGCTCGTATCTACGATAAACTTTTATCGTAAACATCGTATACACGGTTGAATTATTATCTAGTTTTACCGATGAAATTCTGTTCTGCTTACTACGCGTGTTATATACTCCATATCAATTTCACGAATTTTTCATTCGTACATGTAGGTCCTCTCGTACTCGCGAGAGGGTTAAGGGCAGCTATACATGAGAGCGCCTTAGCGCCATCCGAAGGGAGGTCCCGGGTGCCGGTAATCCGAAGCTCTCCGGTCCACACGAGCATCGCGGCGGGCGCCTGTCGCCTGTCTTTTATACTTCTCTGCTCGTTTCGCCGTCCTTGATACGCTTCTCTCTTCCCCTCCCACTACCTGCGTATTTCCCTCTCGCTTCCTCCACTGTACACCGCGCTTCGTCTCTCTGTTCATCCTCCAGCTCGCTTGGTCGCCCGCCTTCCCCCACTACCCTCCACAGCGTACACTTCACCTTCTCTTCTCTTCGTCTCTCTCTTCACCGCACAAGCACCCGGCCTTCCGTTGTCACGTCTCTCTCTGCCTCGCTGCACGACCGCCGCGCCGCTGCCCACTCGGGAACGAACTGAAAAGCACTGTCTATCTCTCTCGCGCCCTCGCTCATTCGAGCTCTCCATCTCGCTCGCTCTCGTTCGCACGACGTCCCCTCGGGCTCGGTCGTTCCCGAGACACGGGCTCCTTTCTCTCCCTCCGCCTTTCGGCCCTCTAGGTCGCCGCTGCTCGGTCCCAGCCCGTGCCTCCACGAGAGGCGGGAGTGGCTCTCTCGCATTCCGTTGCTTCCTTCGCTGGCGCGATCGCGCTGCGACCCTACCGAAAGCTGCACGGTTTCCGGATTAACGGAAATTGATATGGTCTCTGCTTCTACGATAGGTATATGTATATACGCAGGGACGAAGTTTGATACCGATGAATTGGGTTCCTTGGTTCGGATGGAGAGTTTCGCGAAGGGTTTTAACCCTTCGATTTTGAAATTTCTTTTTGTCTTTTTTTCTTTTTCTGTTTTCATGAAGGTTATAACTGTTTTTAGAATGACATAAAAGGAAGTCGAGTAGGTATACGTTAGCATGTAGAATTCGTAGAATTGTCTCATTTTGATATTTCGTGTATCTTTGGTGGAATGGTTATGACGTGAATGAAAATGAGGAATGTTGGAAGAAACGGAATGAAAAGGAGTATTGAGAATATAAGATTGCGAAGTGAAGCGAGGAAAGAGGTTAAGGTTATATGCAGAACTTTTGCTCGGAGGTTTGAAAACAACCATTTAGGTCGTGGTACGTTTGGTATTCATTCGTACATAACCTAGTTTCTTTTCGTTAGATATGTATTATGAATTTGGATTACTGTATGTAAGATTCGATGGATCTCAAGAGGGATGAAGAATGACACTATACGATATCATAGTAAATAAAAAGGCGAAAGAATTTCGTTAAAAATGGCGTTGGAGAGAGAGATACTAATGACGGTGGAACAATAATGTGGATTGTAGAATTTTTAGCAAAAAATTTAAAAGCGATCATTCAGGCCGCGGTAGATTAATATTAATTCATAACCTACTTTCTTTTCGTAACCTACTTATGTTTAATATGTTGTTATGCGAGTTGGGAATTGTCGAGACTGGATTGTTGTATCGAACAGGAAGTTAGGAAACTTCATTCATGAGAACGAAGTCAAAAGGTTGGAAACGGTGGTACTTGTTAGCGAATGAGTTATATGCTCTTTGATACTCGTTAGCTTCTGTAAACTCATTGGTGGGTTGTATTGATTGAATTGCTACTTGTAGTATTAAGGCCGGCTCGTTTCTCAATCTCACATGGGAGAAGCTCGTGTCTGATGCGGGTTTTATAGGTGGGTTTTCTTGTGTATAGTGTGAGGAATTACAGAATCGTTGTATCGTCATATAGACAGTCATATGGTATAATAAAGATCGTTTCTCAACTTTTCTATTTTTATTAATAATTTACATTTTATTCAAATTTGTCCTCTTTTTCGTATACTCATCTTTATACTACCTTATACAATTTTACTATTATAAATTTTGTCGAAATTTTACTCGAATTTTTGCTCCTTCTTAAATTTTTTTATTTTTCTGTTGAATTTTTTAATTCAACAATTAATTATATTCTTTACTTTTAACGATTATGTATTTCCAATTTTAATATAGTACTTCTATTTTTCACTTTACTTCCTCCGTTGCTCTAATTTTTCACGAATCTATATACCTATGTACATCTTCAAATCCTTAAGCCATATTTAAAATATCCCATAACATTCTAAAATTTACAATCTTTCTACTAAATTTTTAAAAAAATTTTCCAAAGAGACACATGCAGTAAAATTTCATGCAGTTTTTCTATTCAAAAGAAAAGTACTTACCATCTGCAGAGAACCCTCACTCGACTCCCAACGCGGCGAGGATGTTTTCAAGCCTGCCAGTACACTGTCATCCATCAGGCAGCTACGTGTCGAAGATGTTTGGTCACGTATCAGTGACATAATTGCCGGCACAAATATCTTAATACAACACCACGTAACGCGTTTCCTCGACTGCGAGGGGTGGGGGTAAGAACGATCGTCTTACGGTACTGGTTACATCGGGAGGTCGGAACAGGAAGAAAGAAGAGAATGGTAATGGGCCAATAATTCACGTGTTCGCTCACCTTGAGTGTCTCGGCATGGACTGTGTGGCTTCCACTGACCGATCCGTAAATTTGCGACTCTCGCGAATTTTATTTCTCATAGACGAAATTAAACGCGAACTAGTATTTCTGATTGGTAACCAAGAACGACATTAATACCAAAATCGGTGTTATATACATGCTTCGAAATCTATTCCTCCGCAATTTTTACAAATCTGAACGAATCAGCGTGCAAATGCATTTTTAAAAATATATATTTTAATGACACGAAATAAGAGAAAAATCCGATTCTTTACACTTTTCTCAAATCGAAAATCGAGTAGATTAGAGATTCGAAAATTCGTACCGAACGCGAATACACTTGACACTCAGTGCGGCGGTGGCACTGCACGGTTTGCAATTTGCTTGTATCACACGAGCATTGAAAACACGAACAATGCACCCGTCCTATTATCATTCGACGTAGTATTACGTCCTTATGCACAGGAATATCCACGCGCACCACATTCGACAAACTTTTCGTCCGTTGCAACGACACTCGCGAAATAAAAATAATGTATACTGCGTCGATCTATCGTTCGTCGCGGTATTACGTCGTTACAAACGAATTGCGGAAAGCAACATGTCCGCCAAAACGTATCATCCTTTGCGACGACAATCGCGAAAGCAGCGTGCTATCCCTTGCGTCGATCTATCATCCGTCAAAGAATTACGCAGTTTCGCGCACAAATAATCACACGCGTCACGTTCGTCAAACTTTTCGCACGTTAAAACGATAATCGCGAACCGAAATTACCGTGTCTTTCGTCGATCTGTCGTTCGTCGTGGTATTACGTCATTACACACGAATGGCGGGAAGAGTCATGTCTGCCGAACGTAACGTCCCTTGGGACGACAACCGCGTAGGAATCGTGCTGTGTCCTACGTCGATCTATCGTTCGTCGAAGTATTACGCAGTTTCGCGCACAAATAATCACACGCGCCACGTCCGTCAAACTTTTCGTACGTTAAAACGATAATCGCGAACCGAAATTACCGTGCCCTTCGTCGAACTGTCGATCGTCGTGGTATTACGTCATTCCACACGAATGGCGGGAAGTGTCATGTCTGCCGATCGTAACGTCCTTTGGGACGACAACCGCGTAAGAATCGTATTGTACCCTGCGTCGATCTATCGTTCGTCGAAGTATAACGCAGTTTCGCACACAAATAACCACACGCGCCACGTCCGTCAAACTTTTTGTTCTTAACAACGATAATCGCGAATTAAGAATACCGTGTTCTACGTCGATCTAACGTTCGTCGCGGTATTACCGCGTTACACACAGAAGGGGCGGGAAGTGCCATGTCCGTCAAAAGTATCGGCCGTTGCGACGACAGTCGCGTAAGAATCGTGCTGTGCCCTGTGTCAATCTATCGGTCATCATAATATTTCGCAATTCGAACCCAAATAATCATACACGCCACGTTTGTTAAATTTTTTGTACATTACAACGATAATCGCGAATCGAGTATACCGTGCCCTATGACGATCTATCGGTCGTCGTGATATTACGTCATTACACATGGGAACGACGAGAAACGCCATGTCCGCCGAACGTATCGTCCTTTGAGACGACAGTCGCGTAAGAATCGTGCTGTGCCCTGTGCCGATCTATTTGTCGTTATAATATTACGCAATTTGCGGCCAAATAATCACGTACACCGTGTTCGTCAAACTTTTCGTCCGTTACAACGACAATCGCGAAACGCGAGTGCTGTGTCCTTCGCCGATCTATCGTTTGTCGCGGTGTTACGTCACTGCATACAGAAGGGGCGGGAAGCACCATGTCCGCTAAAAGTATCGTCCGTTTCGAGAACAATCGTGAGAGAAGTGTGCTGTGCCCTGCGTCGATCTATCGGTCTCCTGATATTACGTATGTACGTGCACAAATAGCTACACACGTCTTGTTGTCGAATTTTTCGTCCGTTATAACGAAAATCGCGATACGCAAATGCTGTGCCCTTCGCCGATCTATCGTTCGTCGCGGTATTACGTCACTGCATACAGAAGGGGCGGGAAGCACCATGTCCGCTGAAAGTATCGTCCGTTTCGAGAACAATCGTGAGAGAAGTGTACTGTGTCCTGCGTCGATCTATCGGTCTCCTGGTATTACGTATGTACGTGCACAAATAGCTAAACACGTCTTGTTGTCGAATTTTTCGTCCGTTATAACGAAAATCGCGATACGCAAATGCTGTGCTCTTCGCCGATCTATCATTCGTCGCGGTATTACGTCATTGCATAGAGAAGGGGCGGGAAGCGTCATGTCCGCCAAAAGTATCGTCCGTTTCGAGAACAATCGCGAGAGCAGGGTGCTGTGTCCTGCGTCGATCTGCCGGTTGTAGTATTACGTTTGTACGTGCATAAATAGCCACACGCCCCACGTCAAATTTTTCGTCCGTTACAACGAAAATCGCGAAACGCGAGTGCAGTGTCCCTCGTTGATCTATCGGTCGTCGTGGTATTACGTAATTATACACGGAAACGGCGGGAAACGCCATGTCCGCCGAACGTATCGTCCTTTGCGACGACAGTCGCGTAAGAATCGTGCTGTGCCGTGTGTCGATCTAACGGTCGTTCTAATACTATGCAGTCCCATGAACAAATAATTACGTGCCATGTTCGATAATCTTTTCGTCTGTTACAACGACAATCGCGAAACGCGAGTGCTGTGCCCCTCGTCGATCTATCGGTCGTCGTGGTATTACGTAATTACATACGGAAACGACGGGAAACGCCATGTCCGCCGAACGTATCGTCCTTTGCAACGATACTCGCGTAAAAGTTGTGCTGTGCCCTGTGCCGATCTATCGGTCGTGATAATATTACGCAATTCGCAGCCAAATAATCACGTACGTCGCGTTCGTCAAACTTTTCGTCCGTTATAACGTCAATCGCGAAACGCGAGTGCTGTGCCTTTCGCCGATTTATTGTTCGTCGCGGTATTACGTCATTGCATACAGAAGGGGCGGGAAGCGTCATGTCCGCCAAAAGTATCGTCCGTTTCGAGAACAATCGCGAGAGAAGGCTGCTGCGCCCTGTGTCGATCTATCGCCCGTCGTAGTATTACGTCGGTAAGTGCACAAATAGCTACACGCACCATATTCTTGAAACTTTTTGTACGTTACTACAATCAGGAATCATGTATACCGTGTTTTTCGTCGATCTATCGTTCGTCGTGAAATTATGTTTGTTACACACAGAAATGGCCACACCCGTCTCGTTCGTCAAACGTTTCGACCGTTGTGACCGTAACCGTAAAATAAACATATTGTGTTCTTCGTTGATCTATCGTTCGTCGCAGATTTATGTCGTTCCCCACCGGAATGACCACACGCGTTACGTTCGTCATCCGTTTCATCCGCTACGACGATAATCTCATAACGAAAATATTGTGCCGTCCGTCGATCCGCGCTATTCGTGTTTTCAACGCTAGTGTGACCCTAGCTTAAAGGGTACAGGTGTCGCCCCCCGTGCCCTACACGCGAACCCCTCGTGCGTCGCCAGCGCTGCGCGAAGTCGATCGAAACCGTTCTGCAAATACGTACATAAACGTGTTTGCTCGCGATCAACGGCGGTGGTAATGGGTTGCCAAGTTTACGTGTCAATTTATTCCTTATCGACGAATAAATATTTGCACACTGATTGTCCTCGATCCCGTCTCCGCGTTTTGTAATACCCGTAGGTTTCGCGGTGAAATTTGTGCGAGCAACAAACAGGAACTATATCGTCGCTGTGTTTTCCATTCTCGCGTTGCCATTCGCGGTGTGTTGTTTTCGATCTCGGATTTTTTCGCCGGTGAGGTTGGGACGTTCCGTAGTATACGTATATTTCGTGTTCTTAGCTGGGTCTTGTTAGAGACGACGGATGAACTAGTTTCTCGACGAGACGAGATGTAAGATCTAGGAATGTGTGACGACGGTGATAGGGTATCTTTGTTGGGCTGGAGTATTGTTTGTGGTAGGAGTTTTAATGGCGGCAAGAGACGAATGGAGGATGAAGAATCGATTTTTACGACGGATCGGGTTTACGATTGGGTATCGATGCGAATTCATTTTTCATGATTAATGGATATTTTTTTAAGGTAAAATTTATTATTATTATTATTATTTTTCTTTCCTCCTTTTTTTTTTTTTTTTTTTTTTTTTTTTTTTTTTTGTTATGGTATATGTGGTTGCGTATTTTGTATGTCGGGCGAGGAAAGAAATTTTCGGTCTGCCAAGGATGAAATTTCGTTTAAATTTGTTCTTTAATTCGCGCTGATTAAGATCTTTGTGAGGGGCTTGTAAGAAAATATTTACCGAAGTGTTGATAAGTTTAGTATCCAAACATGGTTAGCGTATTTTATTTTGTGATACGGGGTACGTGCTCGTTACGACATGGAATTCGAGTTACTGACTTTTAAGAGGATTCTTTTTAATTTCATTCTTGGCGCAATTTTTCTCGCGTCATTAATTTTCTTTTTTTCTTTAATGTTATATATACAATAAAAATTTTATTTAAACGTTGTATAAATTGTGAAAAATTTACACAATTTAATTATCACTTTATCTTTTTCCTAACTGTTAGGTATACATTTTTAAATACGAATTTATGAATTTTATATCATATCGATTTTAGGTTATAATATCGTTACGTTATAAGTTTTACATAAAATAATTCGCGAAAAATAAATTCCCCGCGGTTAGTGGACTAAAATAAGAACGAAACACCAATGGAAGAACGAAATAATTATAAACCCCATAAAAAAGAACTATTTTCAAAAAAGAAAACTGTATTTTCCAGTCTTGAACTTAATAAATTGTGAAAAATTTACGCAATTTAATTATCACTTTATCTTTTTCCTAACTGTTAGGTATACATTTTTAAATACGAATTTATGAATTTTATATCATATCGATTTTAGGTTATAATATCGTTACGTTATAAGTTTTACATAAAATAATTCGCGAAAAATAAATTCCCCGCGGTTAGTGGACTAAAATAAGAACGAAACACCAATGGAAGAACGAAATAATTATAAACCCCATAAAAAAGAACTATTTTCAAAAAAGAAAACTGTATTTTCCAGTCTTGAACTTAGTACGAGTATATATACATAAGGAATATAGTTATACGATAGAAATGACGAAAGAACAAGGAACTAATTAAAGAAACGATGCAGCTAGGGATTATTCGCCATCTTGATTTTCTGCCGACGAAATAAATTCGCTGAGAAGTGAGCCGCGAGGGAGCGAAACTATGAGGCCTAACCGAGCTCGTGACGCATATTGGGACCGAGGATATTTCCATGAAACCCCTCCTAAAAATACTTGACGGATGTTGAATCTCGCGGCCACGTTTCTCCTTTTGCTACTGTTACTGCCTTCTAGCGCTGTTAGCGGCAGGAAATGCTTCTCCCGTAGGAACCAGCCGCTGGAATTCCAGAAGAATGCGACCGCCCTCTCGTCCGACTTGTTGTCCTCTGACGTCATCCTCTCTTTTAGTCAATGAAATCCCGTCTTCCACGGTCTGGCCCTAAAACTATTGGCCCTCCAACGATCTCGAGGAATGTGGAAATGGTGATTCGATCGAGGAGCCTTGGTTTGGACCAGGAAGGTTCGTGTTTTGGGCATCGGGTTTCTTCTCTTCTTCGTGGCGAACACGGAAATCGAGATTCGACCGAAAAATTTCGTCTTGGATTAAGAAAATTTGTCCGTGATCATCAAGTTTCTACTCTTCTTCTCGGGGGAGGTGGAAATCGAGATTCCACCGAAAAATTTCTTCTTGGACTGTGAGGATTGGACTTTAGTTATCAAAATTCTTTTCTTCTTCGTGGTGAACACGAAAATCGAGATTCGACAGAAAAATTTCGTTTTAGATTTGGAAACTTTGTCTTTGGCCGACAGGATTCTTCCCTCTCTCGTGGAGAACATAGAACTCGAGATTCGACCGAAAAATTTCGTCTTAGACTAAGAAAATTTGTCCGTGATCATCAAGTTTCTTCTCTTCTTCGTGGAAATCGAGATTCCATCGAAAAATTTCGTTTTGAACTTGTAGACTTTGTCTTTGGCCGACAGGATTTTTTTTTTCTTCTTGGGGAACGTGGAAACCGAGATTCGACCGAAAAAATTCGTCTTGGATTGAGAAAATTTGTCCGTGATGATGAAGTTTCTTCTCTTCTTCTTGGAGGAGGTGGAAATCGAGATTTCACCGAAAAATTTCTTCTTGGACTGTGAAGGTTAGCCTTTGGTCGTCAGAATTCTTTCCTTCTTCGTGGAGACCATGGAAACCGAGATTTGACCGAAAAATTTCGTTTTAAACTTGGAAACTTTGGCCTGTAGGATTCTTTTCTTCTTCATGGAGGTCATGGAAGTCGAGATTTGATCAAAAAATTTCGTTTTAATCTGTGAAACTTTGTTTTTCGTCGACAGGACTCTTCTCTCCCTTGTGGAGAACATGGAAGTCGAGATTCGATCGAAAAATTTCGACTTGAACTATGAAGGTTAGCCTTTAGTTGCCAGAATTCTTCTTTCCTTCTCAAAAAATACGAAAAATTTCCTCTGCAATCTAGAAAATTACTTTTGGCCATATGATTTCTTCTCTTTTCCGTGGAGAATGCACAGTTTGGGCGCCAATGGTCGCGTGATTCGGGTCGTTCTGGCTATAGGGAATTACGTAGCGTTACGTGGGGCTCTTAATGACACCTGTAATGGTCCTTAAAACTACGGCTGTAATGGTTCTTAAAACAACGCCTGTTTGGCCATGGAATCCGGTGCTTCATGTGTGCCCATGTGTGCGGTCTTGCTCGTAACGTCGATTCGCGTGGGGTGGTTATGGGGGTGGATGATTCGTCGATAGCTCTATAGATCGGCTTTGCACCTCGATTGATATTCTTTTATTTCTTTTTTCTATCTGAATGAGGATCATTGAAATTTTGTTTTGATAAATTTTAGTTGGTTATGGCACAATTTTTTCCTTTTTGCTTTTTCATTTTTTATTTTGGTTTGGGTCTTGAATTTTGGATTGGTGCTCGGTTGATTAAAATTTTGCAACTCTGTTGATGATTGGATTATTTTTATTGTTGCGTTGATCGGTGAATAAAATAAAATAAATGGCACGATGAAAGTAAAATATATATATGTAAAGAATATAAATGGTAGAATAAAAAAATATTATAATCCAATTATATCTTATTAAAATTTAAGAAATATCATTAATATTCGTCAAAAGAAATAATTGGATTTTAATATTTTTTTATTCTACCATTTATATTCTTTGTATATTCATTTTCTATTTTTATCGTATCATTTATTTTATTGTTTTAATTATTATTTGCGTATATTTATTATTTTTAGGTAGATATTATAGGTCAATAGTTGCTAGTATCAGGATCTAGAAAACCATAAACGCGAATTTGATAGAATTCACCTAATTTCTAGCTATCTTCTTTGTTTTCCATGTATTAAATTTTTCAAAATTGAAATTAACTACGATATCATTTGAAGCAATCGTTTTCATACACGACCCTATTTTAATAGCGTTTTGTAGAGAAATTCGGAGCATTTTTTGATGAAAATATTTCATAGATATGTTCAAATATCTTTCAAGGTTTGCAAAAATAGGGGACAGACAATGACAGTGCGATGGAAAAAAACCTGAAATAAGCTTACTAAAGATAAGAAATAGTGTACCACGTTATCTTTTATTTTGTTTTCTTCTATAAATCGTGAATGTTGGGAGCGATACCAATCTTTTGAGTACACCAACGTGAAACACGTTTGGAAGAATTTTGAGACGCACGCATATCTAATATTGCAAATATTTTCTTCAAATGAAACAAGGATACACAAAAATGACAACGAAAAATTCCTTAGACAATTATTGCAAACAAAACAATCTGTTTACACCACCTTTAACTATAAAATACTAAATACTAAATACTAAAAAATGAAAAAAAAATACATCACCTTATCTTTTTTTTTTAATCATTTGTTTATGAAATTTCTCGCTGTGTCAATTTAAATGAGACACATTGTATTATTAATAACAGTCAGGATAAAATTAAGATAGGCACAATGAACATTTACAAATCCCACATGTATTACATATATTTATTTATTTAATACACATTATTCAACTCTTTGGGGCACGCTGGGATTAAAAGTGCCCCACCTTTTTGATACACAGTAATGCATGGTGTGACATTTTTAGTCCCACCTGGAAATATTGCAATAGCTGCATGTACATAAGTTTATTTTTCGTCTTATTTACGTAAAGCAGTTGGTAATACCTTCGACGAATGTTATAAATGTATTCGCTCGTGTTGGCAACATTCAACATGCCAGTACAGGTTCATCGATTGTTGCAAGGGGAAGGTTTATCGTGACAATCCTTTTTTCCTGGTTTTATGTTTTTACATTATGCGATTTCTTTATTAGTAAAAATATACCAATTTTGTTTCATTTAAAACGCGATAAAATTTTTATGCAACATGGGTCTATTTTATCATCTGAAATCCTGTGCCGCAAAGAGAGTTAACCCTTTGCACTCGAAAGATGACTCTCAGTCACCGTTTGTTTCAATGCTGTAACTTAAATATTGGACGATGATAATTATATCAAGAACATCGAAATAGAATTATTCTATTTATTCATTTCTCACGCAAGTTCACGATTTTCTTCTTTTAATTGTAGCATAAAGAGTATCAGTGAGCTTATCAAAATTTAAGAAGAGCTTCGAATTGCATCTTCGCAACGAAGAAATCTTCGAGTCCAAAGGGTTAATACATAGATCATATGCCCTACGAGATCATCATACTCTGTCATACTCTGTCACAACCCAATATCATCACCATCCTTAATCTATTCCCAGCGCTAGTGGCGCCACTGCGGCGAGATTATTAAGCTGCAGTTCGTAACTTGCTCCTGTGTTCATTAACGAAAATGAAGGAACAGTCTACTTTATGAAGCAACTATCAAATATTTCTAATTCTCTTTTTAAATAAAAATTTTATTTCCATAATATTTTCCAGTACTAAAATCTTTTTAGAGTCATCGATCAACCCAAGCAAAATTGCATAGAGTGCAAGGGGTTAGATCATAATGGCCGATCCTCGAGCCTCGACTGACCCGATAGAATCACACTAAGGAGCATAATCTCTCTTGGCATCTTCGCGCAAATTTGCCCAAATTTCGGTATTTAGATATTGAAATTGGACATTGAGATAATCGTTTTCCTCGTGGAATTTTCAACGACGGCGTTTTACGGGCTCGGGGCTTATTAATAAGGGTTTGAAGCCACGTCGGGTCCTAATTAAGACGCGAAGATCGTAAACGCGAAATTATACAGCCAGGTTTAATTTATTCCGGCTCATTTTTTTCTCCCTTCCACGTCTGCCGATCGTACCGTGGCAATTGTACCCTAATGAAGACGAATAGCGAGTTTTCGTAATATTAATTGACATTTACGATCGATCCATGCGACTCGCGGCTTATTGTTAGATCATCGCAATGAATGGATATTAAATTAACGGATGGAAAATTGCCACCTCGAGAACACCTCGTTTCCGATTTAAAATATTGCGAACCAAGTTGCTTTATTGTATTAACCCTTTCACTACGAAAGACGTATATATACGTCCTCGCAAGTATATCACTATATACGGAAGACGTATATATACGTCCTCACAAATTTATCACTATATACGAAAGACATATATATACGTCCTCATAGGTATATCACTATATACGGAAGACGTATATATACGTCCTCATAAGTATATCACTATATACGGAAGACGTATATATACGTCCTCACAAATTTATCACTATATACGAAAGACGTATATATACGTCCTCATAAGTATATCACTGTATACGGAACACGTATATATACGTCCTCACAAGTCTATCATTATACTCGAAAGGCGTATATATACGCTTTCACAAGTCTATCAGTATATACGAAAGACGTAAATATCACTTTTGCTATTTTACCAATTGATTCCACTCGAAATATAACATAGCAATTAAATATCGGCAATTGTTTCAATATTGTTCTATCAATTGTCAAATATCGCGCCGTTTGTAATGATGATTCTCTTCGAGAATGTACTATAGTCAAAAGGTTAACACATTGTTGATCGGTGACGAGTTAACTCGTCTTTTCCTGTCAAAACGTTGTTGACCGATGTCGAGTTAACTCGTCGTTGCACTTGCATTATCTATTTCAATTTATGAAACCCAGGGCGATATAGAACATAGTCAAAAGGTTAACACATTGTTGATCGATGACGAGTTAACTCGTCGTTGCACTTGCATTATCTATTTCAATTTATGAAACCCAGGGCGATATAGAATATTGCGTGTGAAAATGATTTTGAAGATTGGATTACAAAACAATAGCTAGTGACATGACATAGTTTCTTTTAGTGTAAAATTTTCGGTCAACAAAGTGTTAATTTTGTGAAATGAAAGTCTCGGGATTAATATTGGCGTTGGGGGATGAAAATGGCGGAGGACGGGGGGGTGAGAGTGGGTTGATTGAAATTTAGATGAAAATCTTTGGAAAGACAGCGAGTTCTCTGGAAATCCAGCTCTGGCGGGGAATAATTAATAACCGAAGCGGATGGACGAGTACGTGCAACGTAGACAAATAATGGAGCCTACGTGTCGCGCAGGTGCTGTTGGGTTGCTGGTCGAGATGGCAGATAGGATTCTTACCAGTGAATTAATCAGCCGTTACGAATGTTAAACGAGAAGTTAGCCGCTACGTTGACGATAAACGATGTGCCCGCGGCGGATCATTATTTTAGACGATACTGTCACCTTCCTTATGGTAGCCTAACCGGGATCGGGCTTCCGCGAGGGCCATGATTCATCGCGCCGTGGAGAGTCGTCCTCTCTCTTTCCCAAATCGTCTATATTCTCTTTGCACTATCCTCTTTTCTACTCTTTGTCGATTTTCTTCTTCTCTCTTTCCTTTGAAAATTTTCTCTTTTTTGGCAAGTTTCTTCTTTTTGCTAATTTTCTTTTCTTTGGCAATTTCCTTTTTTTGGAAATTTTCTTCTCTTAATTTTCTTCTCTTCTCCTTTTTGAGTCGACTTTCTTATTTTGGCAATTTTCTTCTCTTTGTTAATTTTCTTTTCTTTGACTGATTTCTTTTTCTTTGTAATTTTCTTTTCTTTGTCAATTTTCTTTTTTTGGCAATTTTCTTCCCTTTGTTAATTTTCTTTTCTTTGACAATTTTCTTTTTCTTAACAATTTTCTTCTCTCCTCTGCTTTTCTTTCAGTCGATTTTCTTTTTATGGCAGTTCTCCTCTTTTGTTTTATTTTCTTTGGCAATTTCCTTCTGTCAATTTTCTTCTCTTCTCTTCTCTTTACTTCTTTCAGTCCATTTTCTTTTTTTGACGATTTTCTTCCTTTTGTGAATTTTCTTTTCTTTGTCAACTTCCTTTTTTTAGCAATTTTCTTCTTTGTCATTTTTCTTTTTCTTTTTAACAATTTTTTTCTCATCGCCAATTGTCTTTCTTTTGACAATTTTCTTCTCTTTGTCAATTATCTTTTCTTTGCAAATTTTATTATTCTCTTTGTCAATTTCCTTCTTTCGTCTTCTCTCTTCCTCTCTCTCTCTCAATTTTCTCCTCTTCTCTTGCTTTTCCCTTAATACTTAAATTCACTGCACTTAGAAAATAAATTCGTTAAAAAAGAAATAATAAAACAAAATACGTTAGAAAATAATAGTACACCTAGAGCATTGGTACCCACTGGTACCCATAATTAATACGATTATTTTCTTTGCAATGGCCGATATTTGGTCCAAGATTATCAAACATTCGTCAGATTCTAAAAACGTGCAATTTCCGTGGAACAAAGGGTTAATCCGTTTTCGATCGTTGGATTTCGCAGGAGTATTCTGCCGATTGATCACGATTCTAGGCTAGGTAGAGGTAGTACCAGGTACCATCTCGGGACGCGTGTCTTCGCGGTGGATTATAAAACGATTTTTCGCCATGAGACGCGTCTCGTCACTAGACTTTTTCATCGGGTACCGATATTACGAATCCGTTTCAGCAATGAATCGCATTATGTCACCGATTTCATCGCTCGGCAGCGAGAGCCGAGAGAGCTGACGCAGTTCACGATAAAAATACTTGAAATACGTGATTATAACATATTTAAACCCACCTTTTTGCGACAAATATAATTTTCATTCATTTGCAAGAAAAATAAAAAGAAGTGACTATTATTTAACACTTCCTATAATTTGTTTAATTAACAATCTATACGGGTAGCAGATAATAATAACAACAACAACAACAATAATAACACTTTTCACAATACAATAAATTACAAAAAAAAAAATTAAAAACCAAACTGGACCTGGCAGTGACGCGTCCAGTTGCTGGAGAACCCCGGGAATGGAGAAAAAAAATAATAATAATAATAGTAATAAAAGTGACAATAATAATAATATTGAATATGGACATTTTAATTCCATTTATTCAGCGAATCAAATTCCTATGTGTCCAGTGTTCCAAAAATTCTCGCGACACACCTAAAAATTCTTGCATCACGCTGTTTGAAAATCGCTGATACGCAGAAAAATATTTACGATGGCGGCGGAGAAATGTTTCCTAATATTTCTCTGACCTTTTTTCCCCAATATTTCGTGCAATATCGCGACACGCGCGTTTCGCGTAATATTTTTCCTTTTTCTCCTTTTTCTTTTTTTTTAATTTCCTTTTTCTCTTTCTCTTTTTTCGGTTCCTCGACAAGTGAGAGCTATGATTATAAAACTCTGGCTAGCGTGCAATTAGCGTTCGCGATAGATGCAGTTATCTTACGTGGGTCATCGATGATCCATGAAGAGCAAGTTTATCTTTCACGGTTATAAAAAGAGCAATAGGAAATACGTAAAAGTTGAATCCTGCACGTGGATGGAATATTATGGACATTTCTAACGAACCAGAATTTATCAGGATTATGCACAATACTTATCGCGCTCGCGATAAGCTATTGCGTTTTCAAAAATATGGCGAACCTAGGATAAATTACAGGGAATAATTATTTTAGGTAAAACTCGAATTTTTTAGTAGGAAATGTAGTGAAAAATCGTTTTATTTCGTCCTTCATTTTTGCTGCCACGAGATAACAATATTTTAGTAGATAATAAATATTTTGTAGATAATAATATTTTTTTATAAATATTTTGGTAATCTATAAATATCAAAAATTATATGTAGCTGTGTACTTGAGTGAATCGCAGGACAAATTAATTTATATATGACTTTTGGAATTTTTCAAAATTTTAGGATCATCGTGCTTAGATCGGTAATTGATTCTTTATATTTAAAATAAATTTTTGGTTTCGGTTTTGTTGAGCTAATCGACTTTTGCAAACGAGTAGGTTGGTTTCCTCTTTCAGTGTTTTAAATGTAATATAATAATTATCTAATTGTAATTAGCTAATTTTAATAATTACGATGATTATCTAAAGCTGGTTATCCAGTTATAGTGATTACGATGATTCTAATAATTATCCAATCTTAATTATCTAACTTAGATTCTATTTCTTTGGTATTACTACGGTGAATAATTTCTACAAATTAAGTATATACGCAGTTATTTTATTGGCATATATAACAGGCATAAATTATTCTATACTGCATCACAGCGACTTTCGAATCAGTCCAATTTTCTCTATTTCTTCTTGTAAATCGCATTTTCACCTCGCTCTTTTCCACAAAAATGATCAAGCCCATAAGTTAATCTTCTCCAAACAAAATTTCACATTCTCCCATTTATTACAATAGCTCTAACGCAACAGAGAAAACAAATTACCGTCACATAAACCACAAACGCACCCAAAGCTCACCTAAACCTAACCCAATTTCACACCGAATCGCTGAAAAACATGCTCACCTTCGTTCTCTAAAATAAACTATTCAGACACATAAGAAAAATACAGTTTAAAAACGTGGTAAAAGAAAGAATCATTTGTTAAAATATCGATTTTTACTCGTGACATAATCACAGTCAAATTAAAAAACAAGAAATTCTTCTAAAAATATTATTTTTTAAAAATTCCAATTTTTATTTATTTTTATCGCGAATCATAAGAAAAATACAGTTTAGTGATTTGGTACAAGAAAGAATAGTTTGTTAAAATATCGATTTTTACTCGTGACATAATCACAGTCAAATTAAAAAAGAAGAAATTTTTCTAAAAAATATTATTTTTTAAAAATTCCAATTTTTATTCATTTTTATCACGAATAATCGTTAAAAATTATTAGAATTCTCTGTGATTACGAATTACTATTACGTACGACGGAAATTATTTTTATCGCGAATGGCGATTATAGGCGACGAAAATTATTTTTGCTCGATACACTATGCTCATCGTTTATAATAATTTCTCGTATCTAAGAAAAATTTTTCTCGTAATGACTATTTATAACCGTAAACAATTTCCGTAATGATTACCGATTATTCGCGATAAATAAATCGTTTGAAGAAATAATCGTTAAGAAAATAATTGCAAGCATTTTTCGATTTTTGCGAAAAATAATGTCACGCGTAGAATTGAAAAATATAACACGGGGACTACGAGCTAGCCTCATTTCAATTCAACGATACCAAACACCGTCATTAATCTCACGTCATTAACAGGCTGTGACCGAAGAAAAAAAGAAGGAAAAAAAAAGAGAAAAGAAAGAAAAAAGAGTGAGAGAGAGAAAAAGAAGGCAGAGATATCCTTGCAACCAAGGCGATCGAAAAGGCCAAAGAAGAAAAGCCATCGGCGCGATTAATCATCGTATTTGCATTTTCCATCGGCCTGGGAACGATTCGCCCATGGCGATTTCGCCTTTCGACGATCGTCACGGTCTTCGATATGTGGCGTAACAATTTCGCGATAGCCACGCGTACGTGCGTTTGCATCATGCCTGCTTCTAGGAACGTGAGCGAACGCTTTCCTATTTATTTCAGTGTCTATAAGTGAAACGCGAATTTATCTTTGTCGGTTGTCTGTTCTCGCGTGATTTTGTGGTTTCGAGATCGAGCGATTTTCTCGCTTCGAGATCTAGCGATTTTCACGTTTCGAAATCCCGCGATTTTCTCGTTTCGAAACCGAGTTATTTTCCGATCCTGGGATCCAGTGATTTTATGATTTCTCCAAAGTTAGCAATTTTCTCGTTTTGTGATCTCCGGGCCGAGTTATTTCACGAGTTTGAGATCGAACGAGTTTGCGATTTGCAAATCTAGTAACTTTGTCCTTTTTGTGATCTCCGAATCTAGTAATTTTCTCGTTTTGTGATCTCGAAACCGAGTTAATTTGTGATTTTGAGATCGAACGAGTTTGTGATTTCCAAATCCAGTAAGTTTGCCACTTTGTGATTTTGAGATCGAGAAATTTTGTGATTTTGAGATCGAGCAAGTTTGTGATTTCCAAATACAGTAATTTTGTCCTATTTCGTGATTTCCAAATCTAGTAATTTGGCATTTTGTGGTCATGAAGCCGAGTTACTTCGGCATTTTGATATCGAACGAGTTTGTGATTTCCAAATCGAGTAATTTTATGATCTTATAATATTGAAACCAAGTTATTTTTGTGATTTAGAGACGGAACGATCTTGTGATTTCTAAAACGAGTAATTTTGTGATCGTGTGATCTCGAAATTGGGCAATTTTGTGATTTTGAGACCAAGTAATTTTGCGATTTTGTGACTTCAAGATCGTATGATTTTATCGTACTATGATTTTAAGACCAAATAATTTTGTGAAGTGTCAATATCGATTAATTTAAAGGAACGATTGATCCCTCTGAAGAGTAATTCGATATAAAGAGGTTACATTTTACGATTGCATTTTTATTCGTGAAATAGCCCATTGGTGTCTTGGTAAAGTTTTTGTTTTCGGCTTTGTGGTGAACCGCGACCCAGAGGACCACGAGGACCTCTGTCTTCTGGGATGTTAGAGGTCCATTACCGATTCGTTGTAAGCGGTCGTGGTGTTTGATTTTCTGGTCAGTTTGGGATTCGAACTTATAAATAGCGTGCCTCTATGTCGTTGTAGAGACGTTTCATCCCCTTGGTTTAACTCGTTGTAACTAGTTCCAGATGGGAGAGCAACTGTTGGGATTGGTCCCTTTGGGCCACGTTGATGTCTCTCTTCGCTCTATTAGAAAGTTCCACTATTTTATTATTTTTATTATTATCAAAAAAATAATTTTATTACTTTTTTAATTTATTATCATTTTTTTCACATTCTAATTGATATATATCGATTCGTATTATAATTTATGTTAAATTTTCGTTACGATAGTCTTTTTTGAAAAGTAGTAGTATACTATGCCAATACCGATAGTTTCCTCGATTCATGTATCGAGTTAACTATGATCGATTAACTTTATAAAACTGTATTTTTTATTTTTTTTCAAAAGATTTTACATAAATTTCAGTGTGTAATTTTCAGTATAAACGATTTTTAATGAATTTTCATATTCCACGCGTGGGATATTTAATACCGCTTTAATTAAAATTGAACGCTAAATAATATTTACAAATTCTTCCACTGAAAATTATTACAAAAATATTCCCAATTAAATTGGCGCGAAAAGTTGATTAAAAAATTCAATTATTGAGCTGAAATCTTAACGACGTGTTAAGATCAATTACGTAATCGATACATCTGCAGACGCATCGTGTATGTACTATACATATTGTCGATTAGCAAATAAACGATCATTTAATTGCGAAAACACGAGGTGACTGTGTTTTAAAACGATTCGATTGGGAGGAAGATAAAAGGATCGTATAAATTATTTGATTTTCATGCCAGCTAATGAATACAAATTATCAGCAGCCAGTGCAGTTTACAGTTACACCTCTGAAAGCAATTAGAAGATCAATTACACTGGGCGGGTATAAAAATGAATCAAATATATCTCGTCGGGACTCTCGGACCCATGGAAAAATCGCACATGAATATGCCCGGAGTTCCTAGATGATTTAATTATTTTAGTATCCGCTGTGATTTATGATCCATCGATCACTGCGAGCAGCGTACCAACGTCACTGTAACAAACTGACACGTTGCGAACACGTCTTCTTGCTCTCTCGAATAACAGATTGTAAAAAACTGGCATGAATAATCAAGCGTTAAAGTCCAATCATGGATCGAGATTCGATCTTCGCAAACAAATAAAAAAATCATTAATTCCGCCGGTTATTACCACAGTCATCTGACTCGTGTGTGTTTTTCGGCTCGAGCCACCTAATTATCTCCACGCATTCCTGTGGGTATATAGAATTTCGTGATATTTAATAAAATATTTCGGAAAATTCTTAGTTTTACGGTGGGAAAATTTCTTGAGGAAATTTTGGAAATTTTCTAGGACTTTTATTCTCGGCACGTTAATAGGAATAATCGGAGTCACGGGTGCTTTTTGACTTGAGATATTTAGGTATCTGGACGTTTTCCTTTGGGTAAACATAATTTCGTGTTATTTAACAAAATATTTCGGAAAATTTTTAGTTTCACGGTGAAGGAATTTTTGGAGAAAATTTTGGAAATTTATAGGATTCTAATCTTTAGTATGTTAATAGGAATAATTAGAGTCACGCGTGATTTTGGCTCGAGATATTTAGGTATCCCGACAATTTCCTTTGGATATACTAAAAGATAATTTCACGTTCTTTAATAAAATATTTCGAAAAATTCTATTTTACGGTGAAGAAATTTTTGGAAAAAATTTTATAAAGTTTTAGCCCTCGCTATGTTAATTGAAATAATTGGTGTCACCTGTGTTTTTAGGTATCTCGACACTTTCCTTTGGGTATAGTAAAAGATAATTTCGCGTTATTTAATAAAATATTTCGAAAAATTCTTAATTTTACGGAGGAAAATTATATAGAATTCTAACCTGTATTACAAGAATGGAGATCCTTCAGGATCCCACACCCCTTAACATACCAAAGGGTAAACAATTAACAATTTTGATGGTACCTATTCCACAATGAATAAAATTTACATTAAAATAAAAAAACAAAAATTATAAGTAGAAGAAAAAGTAAGCAGTCAGCAATTTGCTTAGCAAGAATCATCAATGACTGTCTCGTTCGTATCTATTCCTAAGTTATATATCAGTATAATAAGAAGTAAGTTTTTCCTTTTACGAGTTGCAAATTCTCAAACAAAAAAAACCACTCAAACCGGTCTACGATTCCACGCGTAATTATTTTGCGAAAATCTTTTATTTATAAATTTATATAACAAAATGAACGAACGATTGAATTTCTAAAACATCGAAGATACATTCATTGAAAACACGCACAAAACGATGAATTCCAAACTCCAAAAGAAAAAGGTTAAAAAAGATTGCAAAATTTTTGACATTTCCGACTGAAAGACTGAAAAACCACTTTCATAATCACCGTCACGATCCTTCTAAATCGTCATCCAACAGCTGTCCATTCATTAAAACGAACGACGCGAGCTTTCCTCAGAAGCTCTCGCGGCACGTCTGTGTCACGAGGGACAGCTGTAACGGGAAGGAAAGAGACAGAGCGCTTGAGGGCAGAGCGAGCGCGAGCGAGAGGGAGATAGCGAGGGAGCAAGAAACGCTCCTAGCACGAGGGAAGCTTCTAAAGGGTTGCCGTTTATTTTCAGATCGCGCGCCCAGCGAAGGGGATCAACGTCGGTGCAAAAACAGCACACCCCTGCCACTTCCCGGCTCCCTTACCACCAACGGAGAAGGTAACTATGTCCTCAAGGTTATACATACCCCTTCTCTCGTGTCTATCTCCGCCGTCTGAGACGCGTACGCGCGAAAGAAAACGCAGACTGCATAGAAAAGGAAGCCGCCAAGTGTCCCACTTCGTTTCCAGCTCGTTCATCTCAACCCTCTAAGCCTTTTACTTTCCACGTGAGAATGTCGTTTTGAAAAATCGCTTATCGTTGCTATCGGTACGCGTTGGGACAGGGGATTTCGTTCATTTTTTCCGCCATTTTTGGTTAACAGTTAGTCAACGGAATGTAAATTGGGATGCTTGGACGGCGGAGAATTTTCTTGGACCGAGATCAGGGTTTTTCTGTAGTCTCCTTTTAGGTTAGGACTGTTTAACTATTTTTGCATGTTTTACGATTTTTCTTTGAAATTTGTCGCTATGAACCCTTTGCACGAGAATTGTTCGATTTGCACGAATTTTTATTAACCACAGTGTAAATTTTAATGGAAAATTAAATTAACATCTGTGAATTTCTTGCACAGGTGATTTTATTAGTGAAAGTAAAACCAAGTAATAAATTACAGGTTAATATAGGATAATGTAGAGTACAAAGGGTTAATAGCAGATAAATTGTTATTCTTAATGTGCCCTATCAATTTTATTAATTGCTGCTATAAATCATGTCTGCTTAGACATCTAGCGGTATTCATAAGTACTACGATACTTTAGAAAAATTCTTAAGAGTATATATACTTACTCAAAAATGCGTTATTTAAAATATCTTAAATTATATAACCTAAAAATACCAATACAAAATAAGAATAGTTTAATTCAAGAAATAATTGAAAAATGAAATCGAGTTTTCAAACTCGCGTCTATTACGTCATACAGCGCCACCTGTCACACGCGTGCAATTCAACAGCGCAAACGAAAGAACTCTCCGTTTGTATTAAACATCCCTTTATCCCCTTGGAGAAGCTTACACGCACACACGGCACGTTACATAATTCATTTCGATTCATTTCCATACCCGATTTCCCATTACACCGAAAAAAGGACACCGAACAGATCGCTTCGTAACCTTGCAGTGGCACAATGACGACACGATAACATCCTAAGTGACGATGAAAACAAAAGCGAAGCTCGGGACAAAAGAAAGAAGGCTGGAGTGCGAAACGAGGATCGAAAACGATCTAGAAGCCCAGAACGGTGGAACGAACGCTAATAGTTGGTGGAGGAAAAAATGTACACGGTGTAAATGCCGTTCATTAGGCTTAACGGTTGTTCGGCTGGAACATCGATCCCCCGGCTACGCCATTGGTCGGTGGCTACGCCTATATCCACGTGGTTAACCTTGAACGACGCTACGAACGATTTCTTCTCTCCGTCTTTCGCCGCGTTTTTCACTTCCGTGTCCAAGAGAACAGAGCATCGGAAAGATTCCCGTCTGAACTGGTTTGCAGGTTCGCGCAGCGCTGTCCGCGCGTGCGACAGAGATGGCGCTGGCGGCGGATAGAGAAAGGGCGACGTTTAAAAGAATTACTGACCGGGATACGGCAAAAATTCATCGCAGAAAAGTCGTCTTCGTCGGATCGGCCCGCGACCGTGTTCCCTGTTGTATATTTCAGAGGGATGCCGTTTTTTGCCGGATGTTAATTTCTCGGAAGAATGGAGTATCGTTTGCCAGAGGAGGAGGGATCGATGCTTCTGTGGAATCGATCGCGCCACGTCCAGACCGCGTTTTGCTCTCCGTTTCGCTCACGATTTTTATTACCGTAGACGTTGGTGCGAGTTGGAAATCGTGGGGCACTCGCGGACTCATGTAGAGGTTTGACGGTTGCAATTGGGGGCGTGGTTAATAGTCTTTGACTATACGGCGGCGCGTCTAGCTCGTGGTGCGTTTTTCGTGTCGAACTGTGCCAGGCTATTAATTTATTTTTGTAATTAAACAAAATAACAAAATAAAATATAATACTCCTATAATTTAGTCCCCAAGCACTCGATTGGCGCTCGTCTTTTTATACGTAAAATAAATTTTTACTTTTTGTTCGTTATTATAGAGGTTAAAAAAAAATTTGTGAATGAGGTGATGCTTCTTCTTTTACGTATTATGAAATTCCTGGTTCACTTTTTTACGCGTTATTTATGTCTAAGTGGAAAATAAAATATAACGAATTCTGTATTTAACGAAAAGGGTTTTTTAGCGGATACAGATTACTAGGTGGGGTAGAATTGAGATAATCTGCGTGTAATTTGGGAGTGAAGGATGAGGTGAGAGTAATTGGAGAACGTTTTGAATATGGTAGGGGAGAAATAATGGTGTAATGGTATAGTGTTACTGTGGAGATTTTTATTGTCCTGTCTTTGGAGAGGTAAAAAGCTAGGGTTGTATGTAGAACAGTTCACAGCAAAGCACTATCTGCTTTGCATAATGCCGACTTAGAAACTAAACTCGGTTATTTTTCTCCTTTTTCCTTTTTTTTGCTTTCTGACCAATGGTTAGGGGGAATCCTGTACTTAGGGACGACATGCCTCTTTGTCAGCGAAGCAGGTGTTGAAATGGAATTATCTTCCTCAGATAGGATCTTCGATACGCGAGATAGAATATAGGGAAAAATGTCCACGAAACACAGATTTTAAAAATATACACGTGCACGTATTTCTCATTTTTCATTTTTCTTCCTTTTTAATATAATATTAAGAATGCCGCGAATATTTATGGGGAAAGCAAATTTTATCATAGAACTATCTTTCTGAGATAGAAATTGATAAAATGGAAATATTAATTTCAGCCCTTAGGCCCAGAAATGCACTTGCTTATGTACACAATTTCTGCACATTCACATCCTCCATACTTTAACTTACAAATTAGTCCTTTACATCCATTTGTCAGCATACTGTCATACCTCTCTTTTTCTTCTGTATTCGCTTCATCACCTTTCTTATAGATATTCCATAAAAAGTATCAAAATTATGAAACAAAAACATTCCCAATTCTAAACCTAACGTCAATCTTGCACGAACAGTCTCTAACAATAATAACGTCACTATAGATCATTTTCCTCAAACACAGGCTCCATAAAGTATCGATATCCCAAGACAAAGATTATCCCAATTCCGAACCTAACCTCAATCTTAAACTCCACGCTACGCGAGGAACCATTATGATATTAACAATCTTTGCTAATACTTAACTTCGCTGTTACATCATTTTTCTCAAACACGTACCCCAGAAAGTATCAATATTAGGAGACAAACATTTTTCCAATCCCAAATCTAACCTCAAACTTAAACTCCGCGCTACGCGAGGAACCATTATAGTATTAACAATCTCTGCTAATACCTAACGTCGTTATTACATCATTTTCGTCAAACACGTCCCCCATAAAGTATCATCAATATCAGGAGGCAAAAATCTCCCCAACCCCGAACCTAACCTCAACCCCGACGTCGGCAGACGAACCACTCCCTGCAAGCTATCACACGAACATCTCATCCGCCGTGGTTCCCCTAGCTGAAATTACAACGGCCGTGTAAAACTCGCCCGATCGAACGCCTAAATACGACGCAGGCCGATTCCGCAAATCACGCAGCATTTTCCCGCGCTTTCTCGCATCCTTGACATTACGCGGTCCGTTTAGCACGCGCCGATGCAAAGCCGCGATTACGCGGAACGGGGGATTAGCTTAGACGCGAGGTTGCTCGCAAGGTCAAAGATCGGCATCCTTGCCGGCGATTTAACGCTCACGACGGCTGCATAATTCCGAGCAATATCGCAGCCGCTCTAAAAATACACGGCGCGTCCGATGGAGAGCAAACTCCTCTCGTCTCCTCGTTCTGCACACTCGGCGTACGGCGTATTTTATACACGAGACGCGGGAGCGTGCACGAAAGCGCGCGGATTGCCCGAAGAAATTTCCTCGGGTGCGCGCGTTCCAGCGGGGTGACGCGCGCGCAGGTTTTCACGCGTGACGCAGCGCGAGCGAGGTGCTCGTGAACTTTCGTCTTTTTTCGCCGCCCGTCGCGTTGCTTCGGCCGGCTTCGCGGAACGACCGAAACGCTTTTGGCCACGGCCAGAACGAGGAAAGCGGCCACCCGACCGTCCGATTCTCTGCCTCCGCTCGCCGGCGGGATCGTTCCACGAATTTCTATTATCTTCGTCGAAGAAGCCTCTGGCGATTGCCGGGCCGCCGGCTAGAGAGACTCTCGACAACGCTGGCCCACGTTACGTATATACCGTCTCGACTTTGCCTCCTTCGTTCTACCAATAGTTCTATACCGTCCACAATTTTTATTTTATTTTCATTTTTTCTTCCTCCTTTTTTCTATCATTTTGCTTTTCATTGCGTGGATATATAGTCATTGATCTTGGGTTTGGTCTTGGTCTTTCGAGTAGAATTCCTTTGATGGTTTTTCTTTTCAATAGTTACTTTTTGAGGTTAGGAATCGGTGAGTTTGGAACCTAGGGAATTTTGTTGAGATTTTGTGTTTTTTTTTATTTGCAACGTGAGAAGGGTATAATTGGTAACGAAAAGTAAAAGTTTATTAAGAATTTCTCTGGGTATGCTATTTTTATTTTTTCTTATTTTTGTTTTTAAAATTTATCTATTCCTTTTATTATTTTTTATTTTTCTCCTTCTTTTGAGAATTATCGAGTAACGCGAAATATTAGTTAAATAGAAGATGCAAAGCGAATTAGGTGTAATAACACGAGTGACATAGTTCACTTGCAGAATATCGCAGATATTCAATGATCGGCGTTACGCGAGATTCTATGGATCTTGGTCGGATCTTCGTGGATCGTGGAAGTTTGGACATTGCGAGCAACGTTATGCAATGGTGGAAGTAATGAGTGTGTCAACTTCATTTATCAGTTGAAATGTTAGCCTTATGCACCGCGTTATCTTCCTTCGGAAATAAATTCGAAAAAATGCACTGTGACAAATATAATCGCGCGAAGTATTTGCTGCGACTGCTTTCACGTCGTGCCAATGAAAACAAGCTTAGATCATTTCCCTGTCTGTCATTGAAAAAGTCTCTTAATCATAATGGACGTAGATTAGCATATGAAAATTCGTAGACGAGTTCGAGCGCAATGATTCGCGATATTTTGTCGCATAATATATTATAATTCATTTATCTGTATAAACATTAGAATATTAATTTTTTCAAAGATTAACGATGAATAAGTGCACGTTCAATTATTCTTCATTTGAAGCACAATTTCGCAAGATGTAATAAATATTTCCGAGTACAAAAAATACTTTCACGAATCATACATATATATATAAAATAAAATAATAACAATAAAATATATAATATTAAAAATCACTGTGCTATATTTCAGAAGACTCATATAAGAAATTAACTATTACTATTTCTTATATTTGTAATTCTTTTTTGTACAATGTTATTATCAGCATTATTAGCATTTATGAGTATTAAATAAAATATATAATATTAATAAAACACTGTGCTCTACTTGAGAAAACTAATATATATATATATATTTATTAAAAAATATTGCATGGCAAAGAAATACATATATTTACATAAAACAAAATTTTATGTATACAAAAATAGATAATTTGCCTTACAAATAAAAGAAAAAATTGTATATATATAGAAAATAAAATATATACACATATATATAATTTTTTTTTAATTACTCGTATAAAGAAATATATATATATATATATTTCTCTTTTTGTTAAATTCCATCGTTAAAAAAATAACCACATTCGCCTTAAAAAAATTGTATATATAAAAAATATGTATATAAAAATTATATATATATATAAAAAAGATAATACATATATATATAACTTTTTTTTAAATTACTCGTATAAAGAGATATATATTTCTTATATATATATTTCTCTTTTTGTTAAATTCCATCGTTAATAAAATAACTAGGTATGCCTTAAAAAAATTGTATATATAAAAAAATATGTATATTTACTCGTGAAAAAAAAAGGAAGAAAAAATTATAGGAAAGAAGGCGAAAGAAATTGCACGAAGATGCAGGGTAACGCAGAGTGCAGAAACTAGCGCACGCAGGCGAAACAGAAAGGCGCGTACTCATGGCAAAAGAGTGCCGTTCACGATACGGCGTTCGCGAGGAGTATTAAACGGCAGCAACGTGATGTGTCCGTAAATTGCTCAATACTCGAGACGCGCTCGGTGAGATAATTTTTAACGCCTCTTTTGATTGTCGTTATCTGACGATGTTGCATACTTTGTTTTTATCGCTGTCGGAGGAGACTGGCTTCGCCAACTACGCGCGAGTCCTCGTCGTCGATGCATCGCGCGGAATCGCGATTTTATCTCGACGATCGGTTTTCAGAATCGCGTTCCACGGTTGGTTCGTTCGCCGCGAAGGATGGACGCGAAAATTCTGGAAAATTCGAGGCCTCGCCGCGAGTCAAGAGCTTTACTTTCGCTATCTGGCTCTACCGATGCAAAGGCCACTGCTCTGTCGACGTCAGACGTCTCGAAGCCGGCAGTAAATCGCAGTTGCTGTGTTCTTAGCCAACCGTACGGGAGAAATGTGCAGAGATGCGCGGAAAACAGTTGCGAATTATTTTCCTTTTTATTTTTTCATTTAAACAAATTTTTGTTAATGCTTTACCTTTTATCGACATCAGTGAGGAGATCGAGATTTGTATTTGACGAGGGTTATGGTTGGGGTATGATTCTAGGATGATTAGGATTTGTAGGTGTTAAGGTAGTTTACTAGCGTGTTTGTAAATTGGGATACAGGTTATAGTAATTTTCGGAATTTTTGTGTTCTGATAATGACTTTGCCAATTTTTGTATTTCTATATTTTTACTTTTCATATTTGTATATTTTGAAAATTTTATGGTTTGAAATTTTTACATATCCAGGTATTAATTTTCCTAATTTCTGTATTTATAGATTTCTACGTTTTCAAATTTCGATTGCTATGCTCCCAAATTTTTATATTTTGTATTCCCATAATTCCATAATTAATTCCCCAGATTTCTGTATTTATAGATTTCTACAATTTCAATTTTTGATCGCTATGCTCTCAAATTTGTATATTTTCGTATCTCTTTATTTCCCTAATTAATTCCCCAAATTTCTGTATTTATAGATTTCTACATTTTCAAATTTCGATTATTATGCTCCCGAATTTTTATATTTTGTATTCCCATATTTCCCTAATTAATTTATTTATAATATTTTCATATCAGTCTTCCTCTTACCACAAATTGACAAATTGACTCACCTGTAACCATCAACGGAGGACGCAGACCACTGTTTCCTAATTCCACGAGGTGCGAACTTGATTCGGGCGTTATTTCGTCGAAACTTGACGGTAACGTTGTGGATTACTCGTTTATTTGCCTCTCCGATCGTGACAAATTCTCGAACGAGACGAAGCAAACGCGCCTACCTGGCCGTGACTCTGATTAATAGTTTAATAATACCAGGATCGTTAAACCAATCAAATTCGACGGCTTATTCGCGCCTCGAGCCAGCCAGGTCAACGTTTTCCTCTTAAAGCGATTGCACCGGCTTGCGTAACGAGTCGAACTCGTTAATTTCGCGCAGCCAAAGCAAACAATGATCACTTACCTCCGAGATAGCATTCGTTCGATCAGTTGGCAATCGGTCAAACAGCATTCCATAAACAATAAACAAAAGACGACATCCGACATGCCAGGAGAACTCTTTGAAGCCACTGCGGATGGCGTCTATGCCTCTGTTAGGCCTCTGACGCCATTGGACTCCCGGGGTTTTAGGCCTGGAGACCTGGGTCGGATGCGTGGACTCGAAATTTTTCTTTCCAGAAGACATTGTATTTGTATTTTGATTCGTCGTTGAAGAATCGTGGTTGCTATTAACACGTTCACTGTTAACACCATGATGATCATCGGTAACCGGGACTGGTCTCCTCAGTGAGACCATGGTGGTCATCAGTGACCGGCGGTACCAATTTTTAAAATTCACGATATTTATTTTATTTCGACATTGTCATTAGAAATCTAGAGAAATTATAGAACGAAAAGACTCAAGCACCATAGCTTAACACGTTCACTGCCATGATGGTTATCAGTGAGCAGTGCTTGTCTCCTCAGTGGAGTCATAGTGGTCACCAGTGTCTGACAATACTAATTTTTTTAACCCTTTGCATTCCGAGCAATTTTCAATATGATATACCAGCAATTCCGTGTCATTTTACCTTTCCTGTTAGCTTTATATATAGAGAGCTTTATATTTCGAGGATCAGTGTATTCGTTTTTACATGTACCTAAAGAGTGTCATGGCTGCAGAGAATTAGGAATCGAAGGCAGGAGGTTAAGAAGTGGAATAGTAGAAATGGAACTCCTTTCACGTGGAAGCCTCTGTATTCGTCACTGTACTATTTTGTTCTGCTTCATTTATGACCAATCTTATTTATGGAAAGATCATTATATATCACAAATGATAGAAGCTATTACAGGCAATATAGAATTCTCTACTGAAAGTTCAAAATTGGTCATATATACAAATTGGTATACCTGTGCTAGGTCTAAAACCTGGGATTTCCAACAGCATACCTAGCTACCAACCAAGTTACACAGATCATAATTAATGTAACTAAGACAATTAGAAATACGATTGCATTCTGACCCAAGTTTTACAAATGGACAGTCCAAGTGGACTAGCTTCTGCCATCCCGATAAGCAATGCCTTATGAAAAGATTATTATAATCACAAATGACAGAAGCTATCACAGACAATATAGAATTCTCTACTGAAAGTTCAAAATTGATCAGGTACACCAGCATACCTAACTACATAATCACGTTACACAGGTCATAATTAATATAACAAAGATTATTATAACAAATCTCATCAACGAATAGTTCAAGTGGACTAGCGTCTGCCATCCCGACAAGCAATGGAACCCAAGTATCTCTCCATTACCAGTTAGCGGGTCGAAAAATGCAGGAACTCCTATGCTATCTATCCCTGATCCACGTACACAGCTCTCTGGTAGCCCGTGGTCCGATGGAAGAAAGCACGCCAGCCGAACCACGTATCTATAGACTCGTGGTCGGGACGGAGATGCGCCACGAAACAAAGAGCATTAATAATAAATAATGACGTGAAATATCCGTGAGTGGCGGGTATACTGCTCCGGGAGGAGCCTTGTCCTGGCCCGGAGGAGGAGGACGAGCAGGTCGCGAGTAGGTACGAGGATAAGCGGCTTGGCCGGCAGGAAAGAGAGGGAAAGCCGGCTCCCGGGATGCAGGTTTCAGAATGGCACAATAGGTCGGCTAAGGTGGGTGGCATTCGGCGCGACTGTTTGAGGGAACAGGGGGACCCTGGCGCCAGACAGCTGCCGCGTGTCTCGACCTCGCTCGCTCGCCTCTCGTCTCCTCTCCTCTCTTTCGTCGTCTCTTCTCACTCTCTCTCGCTCTCTCTTACCGTATCTACACGTCTCCCTGTCCTCGTCCGTCTCTCTGCTTCTCTCTCTGTCCCGTTTTCAGCCCGGGTCGTTCTTTCTTTCTCTCGGAATCGTTCACCGTCCGTGGCCGTCTCTGTCCGACGCTGGCGATTTCTTCCTCCACCCGAGCTGGCCTCAGCCCCGTAATATCCGTACACACGAGCCTCCACCACGTTCTGCGCCGGCTACGTGTACACGAGGCTTCACTGACTCGGCCTGAACTCGCTATTTTATTGATTTATTTTCGCGCTAGGCCTCTCTGTCGCGCTAGCCGGCAGGCTCGAGACCGCCGACGATCGATCGAAACGTGGCCGTCTCTCCGACGGAGAATCGCGGTTCGCAAACAGGAGAGTCACGAATCACTCGAGTTCGCCACGCGATCAAGACCCTGGCCACGCGGCTCAGCTGAGTTTCGCTGGTTCTCCGCTTCCGGATCCGCGAGAATCGCTCCAGGATCGCTAAAGGATCGGTAGACGAAGGAATTCTAGATTGCCATAGGTATTCCTTCATCTTGGTAGGCACCGATTCTTGCATAGAATCGGTTAGGTTAGGTGGAGGAGTGACGAAGATTCGATTTTCAGTGAGTCTACTCGCGAATTTTTATGGGTACGTGATTGTATAGAGACAGGCTGGTAGAAAGGATTGTTAGCTAGGATTAGAGTGTATTTTTATAAGTATTTATGACTAGGAAATTGGTGCTCTGTGAGTAGAAAAATTTTTGCGAATAGAATGGGATGAGATAAATAGAAAAATGTTTGAAATCGTATCGGTGTGTAGAATCATTGGATGGGATTGGATAAATAGAGGTAGTGGGTCTTAGAGAATGCTTTTGTGGTTATTGGTAGGGTAGGTCATTGAATGGGAAATCGGTGCATGGTGAGACGACCGAAGGATTTTTGTGAATACAATTGGACGAGACAGGTAGAACTATGCCTGAATTAATATTAGTACGTAGAATCGTTGGATGGGATTGGATAGATAGAGAATCTTAGTGAATACCTTTGTGGATATTCATAGGGTAAGTCATTAAATAGGAAATCGGTACTTGATGAACCAATTAAAGAATTTTTATTAATACAGACTTAACAGATAGACAGATATGTTTGAATTAATATTGGTACCTAGAATCATTGGATGAGATTGGATTAGTTAGAGAATCTTAGTGAATACTTTTGTAGATATTAGTAGGGTAGGTCATTGAATAGGAAATCGGTGCTCGGTGAGTCGATTAAAGAATTTTTATTAATACGAACCAGACAGATAGACAGTTATGTTTAAATTAATATTGGTACCTAGAATCATTGGATGAGATTGGATTAGTTAGAGAATCTTAGTGAATACTTTTGTAGATATTAGTAGGGTAGGTCATTGAATAGGAAATCGGTGCTTGGTAAATCCACCGAAGAATTTTCGTGAATAGAATGGGTCGAGGCAGGTAGAGATATGTCCGAATTAATTTTAGCATTACAATGCAAATTTTCCACCATGTACACGTAGCTTTACGAAGGAGCAAAGCCCAGGTCAATTGGGGAAAACCCAGGGTGATACATTGGGCCCTTAATATGACTATATTTGATCATCAATGAGGCATCGGAAAACGTGTGCACGGTGGGAAAGTTACATAAAGAAGGTTGAGAGTGATCGGAGAACAGTCTTACTCGTAGATAGTTAATTATTGCAAACTGAGTTGTTATTCAGTTGTAAAATTGAACGCTGTATTAAGTTGAGAATTGATCTAGATTCGTGTAAAGAGATTATTAGTATGTATAATCGTCACTCGTGCACGATTATAATTTATTAATAAACTGTCAATCCCTACAATATGTAGAATCATTATACGAGATTCTATAGATAGAGTGATAAAGGTGCTTGGTACATCAGTGAAACAATTTTCATAGATATTAGTTTTCACCAACAGGTAGATACACATTAAAATTTTGGTGACTTGACCAAGAAACGTTTCTGGATGTCGGTTGATCTACGTGATCTACATAGCGATCCATATAAATTACTTATTATAGTGAATGTTGTAGATAGACAGGTGATAGGAAATCAGTGATTGCTGAGTTTATGGAGGAATTTTTCTGGATTTCCGTTGATCCAGATACAGATTGGTTTGCAGAATCATTGGATATATCACGAATCACGAGATAGCTAGCCAAGTGATAGAGACTCGATGCTTGGCGAGTAGCTCGAGGAATATTTGTGGCGAAGACGTTGGTCGACTGAAACCTAGATTGATATCTAATAAGTTGCTACAGTATGGGAAGACGAGACTTCCAATTTGCTAGAAAATCGATTCTAGGTGAGTCGATCGAGGTTGGTAGAATTTTTGCGAAGGCAACACTGGCCGATGTTGGTTATTATAGATCGATAGGAAGAACAGAATGGAGTCAGTAATGAAGCAAAAAGTTCAACTTCCGGTTAGGAAGCGAATCGATATCTCGTAAATCGATCGAGCAATTTTTCTAGGGAAAACATTGGTTGTTGTTCAGGTAGACCAGTAGACTCGATGGAACAGAGCTGGTAGACGAGCAAGAAACGTGTCTTCCGGTTAGGAAGTCACTCGATACCTCGTAAATTGATCGAGGAATTTTTGCAAAAAATCATTGGTTGTAGATCGGTAGGTAGGATAGAATACCATAAATAGAGAAGCAAAACGCGACTTCCGGTTCAGGAACAAATTCGTATCTTGTAGAAAGCGATCGATAAATTTTTGTAATGATCGAAGCTAATGTAGATCGATGAGGAAAACAGGGGATGAAGAAAATAAAATTTTGAAATCACCTAAAGGTCAGGCAGAGAAACTATTGAACATCGTTGATGTAAATCGGAAAATAAAACTGAAATAGAGCAAATATAAGTAGAAGGCAAGAATCATAGCATCCTATTCGCGAATTTGTATAGTGAAAACCATGATCGACGTTGACACATACCTATTTCTTTTATTTTTATTTTATTTTATCGTTGATGTACATCGAAAAATAAAACTGAAATAGAGCAAGCATAAGTAGAAGGCAAGAATCATAGTTTTCTATTCACGAATTTTGATGACGAAGATCATGATCGACATTGACATACCTATTTTTTAATTTTTATTTTACTTTATTAATTCACGTATGCATTCTGTAAAATATATATATAAAATAGAAAACAAAAATTGAGCAATTAAAGAATTAGAAACTCGGAAGACAAAATCTAATGAAATAAATTGAAATAATTAAAATATAA
>NW_016919092.1:253570-266474 GCF_001483705.2 Eufriesea mexicana
ACTATATTTTATATAGTATTTTATATTTTATATTATATAAATATGAAATATAAAACATAATATAAAATAATATATAACATTTATATATATGAAATACATGGAATAAGAAAATAAACATCCAATGTTCATCCCTGCTACGTACATCCCTTACAAAATAGACGGGATAAAGAGATAGAAAAATAATCGCATTTGCCAGTTGGTAAATTTTTCGGTAGTAAAGCATCGATATAGAGACCCGTTGTTTGCCCGTTGACGGAATTTCGGGGATGTCCGTGGACAAATATCGCGCGGAATGGTGGGATTCTTTGGGATTCCGCGCGTGATGGCGGCGTCACCTTGGAAATCTTGATTAGAGCCGATCGCGAGGCCGATCACGTTCTCGAATCTCGGTTGTGCTCGTCCCTTTTGGCGATCCCGAATAACGTGGCGCGGTGTCTACGAAAATAGCTTCATTTATTTTCCCGCCGGATCGCGGCATATGAATTGAATGTTCTTGAACGCGCCGCGTCTCTGCCGGATATTCCTTTCGTTAGATATTTTCAGGCAGCCGCTCGAAAATACGCTCTCCGTTGCGTCGACTATTTTAAATAATCGGCGGATCTCGCGTTTGAGGAACGTACCGGTTATGGAACAGAGGTGGGTGTTGTTGGTATTCCAGGAGATCGTTATTAAGTAACGTCTCAAACGCGAGTATAATGTAATAAAAATGGCCGAAAGTGTCGAAATTAGAATTTTGAAAATTATTATTCGTTTTTAAGAATGATAATTCCTGTTTATTTTAGAAATTCAGTTACTTCTTTTAATTTTTTAATTAATATTGCAACCACTTTGCTACAACTGGGAACCTATATATAGGCCATGAAAATGGCACCTTTAGTCGGTTTTGCATCTTATTATACATCTTAAATTTAAAGGGAGCATTGGAGATTAATCATTCATAGTATTTTTAAATTATGTTTTTCCTTAATTTTACTATTTTCTAGTTTATGGAACAGAGGTAGGTGTTGTTGGTATTCCAGGATCGTTATTAAGTAACGTCTCAAACGCGAGTATAATGTAATAAAAATGGCCGAAAGTGTCGAAATTAGAATTTTGAAAATTATTATTCGTTTTTAAGAATGATAATTCCTGTTTATTTTAGAAATTCTATTACTTCTTTTAATTTTTTAATTAATATTGCAACCACTTTGCTACAACTGGGAACCTATATATAGGCCATGAAAATGGCACCTTTAGTCGGTTTTGCATCTTATTATACATCTTAAATTTAAAGGGAGCATTGGAGATGAAAATTGATTTTAATCATTGATAGTATTTTTAAATGACGTATTTCCATGATTTTATTATTTTTTAGTTTTTTCTGGACATTATTTTGGGGGTTGTTATTAGGGCTAATGATAGATTTATTATTATTGTTATTATTTTTATTATTACTTTATCCGAATTCGTAAGTGATTTTGGTAGGATTAGAAATTTACCAAGTCACACATTGTATTGCAATTTTCATAGATGTAAATCTTGTAAATTTTAGGTTAATTTGGGTTAATGGATCGTCGTAAAGAATAATTCTTTCCACCGAGCTCACGTTTTAAAAAATTCTCTCGCAAACTCTACTACCCAAAAAATAAAAAAATATATAACATTCCAAAATTTGGGGGTTGAAAATTAGAAAATGGAAGTCACTTTAACGTTCACTCTTCTAATCTCGATAAAGATGGGATGGAATCGTGTCATCCGTTCTATTCCGTTCCTCGAATCGACGAAATCGCTAGCGAAATAGCACGATTCGGTAATAAACGTAGGAACTCGGACGATTTAACCCGTGATCGAGGATAAATCGTTCAACGAGGTCCCCGACTCGTTCGTTCTCGCCCGATCGTTTCCGCAAGTGGCGCGACACCTCGCGCGCCAATTAGGCATATTTACAATCCTGTTTACCAGCAGGCTCGCTTGGAATTTTCGAATCGTGGCGAATCTTGGCCACTCGTGTCATAACCTCGTTCCGATTCACGCATCGAATTCGCACGTAGAACAGGAAGAGGGACATAAACACGTACGAAATTGAAGAGAGGCAGCGACATGTACAAGAACCAAGAGAGAAACTGAGATAAACAAAGGAAGGATCGAGAAACTTACAGAAGGGTGCAAAGTTAGAAAGAGACGGACAAATATAAAGACACAGAGAGAGAGGGTGAGAAAAAGAAACGCAACAAATGCAAAGACAGAGAATAAAACAAGGATAAGGATCTAAAACTAGAGAAGGACGAAGACGTATAGAAAGTTAGAAAGAGACGGAAAAATATAAAGACAGAGAGAGAGAAACGCAACAAGTGCAAAGACAGAGAGTGAAACAAGGATAAATACAAAACTAGAGAAGGACAGAAATATACAGAAAGTTAGCACAAGAAACAAGGATAAATATAAATCAGAGAGAGAGAGAGATGCAAAGAAATACAAAGTCAGGGACTGCAACAGAGAAAAGTAAAAAGCTAGAGAAAGATATATAGAAAGATAGAACAAGAGACAGAGAAAGAAACGCAAACAAATACAAAGCCAAAGACTGAAACAGAGAAAAATAAAAAGCTAGAAAAGGACGAAGATAGACGCAAAGACACCGACAAAGACAGATACAAACGCAGAACTAGAAAGAAAAACAAAAGCAAAGAGACAAAAATGAAAGCAAAAACGAAGACCAATGCAAATACGAAGAAAGAGGGTTGAGATGAATTCAGCGACAAATACGAAAGCAGACGAGAAACCAACGACTAAATTCCAAGCTGAAAAGAAAAACGAAAGCATATAGAACGAACCAAAAATAAAATCAAAAACGGAGACCAAAACAAACGCGAAGAGAGATGACAGAGACGAGTAGTATGTCGACAAATACGAAAGCAACGACTCGTAGAAAACCGACGAGAAGAATATAGACACCCGCGAGGAAGCGAGACAGAGGCAGAGACAGGGAAAACACGGAAACAGAGAGAGAGAGAGAGAGAGAGAGAGAGTGATACTCGGATAGAGAAGCAACGGAAATCCCTCGTTCCGCCAGGAGTGATAAATTTGACCGGCGATATCTGATGCGAGCCGCGGCATAATATTTCGTACGAATTTCCGCGGAGAGCGTAACGCCTGGCTAGGGGGGTTCCCCAACGTGTTGCGCGCCACGAGACCCCTGAATAGAGACAGACACCCCGGTATTGTGCGGCAACAGGTTGCTCGTGTTTGCTCTTTTCTCCCGCGCCAGATCCCTCTATCTAGGACACCCTCATCCTCCATCCTCTCCTTCTCCCTTCTCTCCTTCGCAAAATCGTCAACCGACCCGCGTTATTCCTCTTCTCTCACCAGAGTCCGACGGTCCCTCCTTCCCTCGGCCGCCTAGATGGCGCTCTCGACGCGCTCGCCAGCCCCTCCGCCGTCTCGCTTTATCCACCCTCTCGTCCTATCTTCCGTCGCCCTCTTATTGCACTCGGCGTTCCTCGAGATTACTCTCCTCTTCTGTCGTCGGCCGATTTGTTTTGCGCTCCGCGTGCAAAGCGACTCTGATCGCCGACCAGTGTTTTTATTCGTCGCTTTCGGATTGTCGCGGTGACTCAGACAATGAGCGATATTGTTCATTGACTCGGGAAAAGTTGTAATTGCCGAGTTGCTCGTGTTGCTTCATCGGATCAGTTCTTTCGTCGAGATTGCTCTTGTGGAGCACTCTTTGTCACCCTCTCTTTTTCTTCGTTTCGGTGCTTGGGTTTGGGGGGTGAACGCGATTAGAGTTGGGGGAATTATTTTTGGAGAGGATCCTTCTGTGAGAAATGTGGTTTAGGTAGGGTACATGGAAGTTCGTGTATTTCTATCGTGTTTCTGTAATTTTACATTTAGTGACCAACGTTTACACCTTCGCTAATAGAGGGATTCCTACTTAACCCTTTCGGTACTACTGCCGCCCAATGGCGGCGGCCATGAAACGTTCTCTGGGTACTACCGTCGCCTATTGGCATCCACGAAACGTCACCAATGTCTGTCGCGATCAATTTAGTGTCAATCACGCTCGAGATTTCTATGAATACCGCAAAACACGTTTTCGTGGCTTCCAGTGCCACCACTCTTGTGGAAAACTTCCTCGTACCACGAATGTATAACCGTGGGCAGCTCCTCCGTACCGAAAGTGTTATAGGGGGTTCGAGGACTTGCAAGAAAGTCCTCGGTGAATCCTCGATGTTGGGGTCCTAGGACCGGAATGACCCAGGTCAAGTGGAAGACTGTTTATATTCCTATTACCAGCGTCCCTTGATTTGTATATACTCTTCATCACTTAGTCACCAGTTGGATAAACCTTAGCAAGGACCAATATATCACCTTTAAGACGATAGGCAAAAGACCCAAATTGTTTTAACTTCCATCATCACAGAAGGACGTCGAAGCTGTCACACACCCCCAATATTATTCGCTACCAATAGAATGACACACACCCACCTCTTACATTTTACACCGACCAATCAGTAGGTAGACAAAACTTATAAAACCACCGAGACAGTACTCACGAGATAAAGACAGAGAGAGAGAAACGCAACAAGTGCAAAGACAGAGAGTGAAACAAGGATAAATACAAAACTAGAGAAGGACAGAAATATACAGAAAGTTAGCACAAGAAACAAGGATAAATATAAATCAGAGAGAGAGAGAGATGCAAAGAAATACAAAGTCAGGGACTGCAACAGAGAAAAGTAAAAAGCTAGAGAAAGATATATAGAAAGATAGAACAAGAGACAGAGAAAGAAACGCAAACAAATACAAAGCCAAAGACTGAAACAGAGAAAAATAAAAAGCTAGAAAAGGACGAAGATAGACGCAAAGACACCGACAAAGACAGATACAAACGCAGAACTAGAAAGAAAAACAAAAGCAAAGAGACAAAAATGAAAGCAAAAACGAAGACCAATGCAAATACGAAGAAAGAGGGTTGAGATGAATTCAGCGACAAATACGAAAGCAGACGAGAAACCAACGACTAAATTCCAAGCTGAAAAGAAAAACGAAAGCATATAGAACGAACCAAAAATAAAATCAAAAACGGAGACCAAAACAAACGCGAAGAGAGATGACAGAGACGAGTAGTATGTCGACAAATACGAAAGCAACGACTCGTAGAAAACCGACGAGAAGAATATAGACACCCGCGAGGAAGCGAGACAGAGGCAGAGACAGGGAAAACACGGAAACAGAGAGAGAGAGAGAGAGAGAGAGAGAGTGATACTCGGATAGAGAAGCAACGGAAATCCCTCGTTCCGCCAGGAGTGATAAATTTGACCGGCGATATCTGATGCGAGCCGCGGCATAATATTTCGTACGAATTTCCGCGGAGAGCGTAACGCCTGGCTAGGGGGGTTCCCCAACGTGTTGCGCGCCACGAGACCCCTGAATAGAGACAGACACCCCGGTATTGTGCGGCAACAGGTTGCTCGTGTTTGCTCTTTTCTCCCGCGCCAGATCCCTCTATCTAGGACACCCTCATCCTCCATCCTCTCCTTCTCCCTTCTCTCCTTCGCAAAATCGTCAACCGACCCGCGTTATTCCTCTTCTCTCACCAGAGTCCGACGGTCCCTCCTTCCCTCGGCCGCCTAGATGGCGCTCTCGACGCGCTCGCCAGCCCCTCCGCCGTCTCGCTTTATCCACCCTCTCGTCCTATCTTCCGTCGCCCTCTTATTGCACTCGGCGTTCCTCGAGATTACTCTCCTCTTCTGTCGTCGGCCGATTTGTTTTGCGCTCCGCGTGCAAAGCGACTCTGATCGCCGACCAGTGTTTTTATTCGTCGCTTTCGGATTGTCGCGGTGACTCAGACAATGAGCGATATTGTTCATTGACTCGGGAAAAGTTGTAATTGCCGAGTTGCTCGTGTTGCTTCATCGGATCAGTTCTTTCGTCGAGATTGCTCTTGTGGAGCACTCTTTGTCACCCTCTCTTTTTCTTCGTTTCGGTGCTTGGGTTTGGGGGGTGAACGCGATTAGAGTTGGGGGAATTATTTTTGGAGAGGATCCTTCTGTGAGAAATGTGGTTTAGGTAGGGTACATGGAAGTTCGTGTATTTCTATCGTGTTTCTGTAATTCTACATTTAGTGACCAACGTTTACACCTTCGCTAATAGAGGGATTCCTACTTAACCCTTTCGATACTACTGCCGCCCAATGGCGGCGGCCATGAAACGTTCTCTGGGTACTACCGTCGCCTATTGGCATCCACGAAACGTCACCAATGTCTGTCGCGATCAATTTAGTGTCAATCACGCTCGAGATTTCTATGAATACCGCAAAACACGTTTTCGTGGCTTCCAAGTCAGTTTAGTGTCAATCACGCTCGAGATTTCTATGAATACCGCAAAACACGTTTTCGTGGCTTCCAGTGCCACCACTCTTGTGGAAAACTTCCTCGTACCACGAATGTATAACCGTGAGCAGCTCCTCCGTACCGAAAGTGTTATAGGGGGTTCGAGGACTTGCAAGAAAGTCCTCGGTGAATCCTCGATGTTGGGGTCCTAGGACCGGAATGACCCAGGTCAAGTGGAAGACTGTTTATATTCCTATTACCAGCGTCCCTTGATTTGTATATACTCTTCATCACTTAGTCACCAGTTGGATAAACCTTAGCAAGGACCAATATATCACCTTTAAGACGATAGGCAAAAGACCCAAATTGTTTTAACTTCCATCATCACAGAAGGACGTCGAAGCTGTCACACACCCCCAATATTATTCGCTACCAATAGAATGACACACACCCACCTCTTACATTTTACACCGACCAATCAGTAGGTAGACAAAACTTATAAAACCACCGAGACAGTACTCACGAGAGAGTTCTCCTAAAAATCTCACGGAAACCGGACAATCATCACGATTAGACTATCATCTAGGACCCACCATCAACTCAGCGCAGGAGACTATCACACATCGGAACTCTCTGTAGTTCAACCATAACCAGGCCTAGCTGTTTAGAGTAGCTGCATCCCAGCAACATTGCCGGTAAACAGACTAGTCTGATGCTCGAAAAATAGTCGCAATACTAGCTGAAATGTAAATTCGTGTAACATAGTCAGTTTTACGTGATAGTGCTGTTGGATCGACTTTCTGTTCACGAGTGTGGCTCGTGATATTCATGTTTGGGCCGACTTTCTGTTCACGTGTCTGACTCGTGATATTCATGTTTGACCCAAAATCTTCATCACGAGTCAGACTCGTGAAAATACGGGAAGGGGCTAATCTGATCTTCATCCGTGGTGATGGGTCTACCTGGGCGTTCTTGATTTTTAACACGTCGGTTCCTGGGGCCTGACAGTGGACTTTTTATTTGGACAGCGTCGGTCAAAAAGTAAATGTGGTAATTTTAATAATATTTATTGAAACATTCTAAACAAAAATATGGGTTGGTTTTGCATGTGTTACAAAACGTGACGACTTCAGTCAAATTTCTGTCTGTCTTGGGACCGAATATCGTTGAATTTTTGTCGTAACATCGGAAAGGATAGCAATATCGGCGCCGGACTCAACGTATTAAGGTTGAAATCGCTAGCTTTAAACCTAGCAAACCATTTGGGCGCAGTTCTTTCAGTGGCAGCACCTTCGCCATAAACTACGCCGTATCTAGTGTGCCACTTGTGTGGCATTTTTGCCTTTCCGGTAAAAGAAATGTATTAAACGTAGGATTGGATTTTGCGTAGATTGACTAAAGACAGTATTGCTGGCTTCTTAACTACATGCGCTACCAATAAACTCACGGTTGCGGTGCCGCGCGCTACAGTATAACACGCGTAAGGTGTCACATTGGCGCCGCGAAATACTGTATCGATTCTGAAATATTTCCAAGATATCGATGACACTATGCGACGCCGTGCACTCTGCAACTGTAGCTCGAGAAACGAACGATCTGGTTGTTAGCCGATGTGCAGCTCACGTCATTTTTATTTCTGCGATAAATGCCTATCGACGTGGTGTACACGTCGTTGGCGATTTTGGAACAAAAGCATCTCGACGTGCGTGGCACGTCTTTCTAGCGCAAGTGGTTAACTGAATAAAATAAGCCTATACTAAATTAACGGTTGTGAAACAAGAGAGATTCGCTACGGGTATGCTCCTTTGTTCTTCCTTAGACTTCTCATATACTTGCTGATTGACACGCTGCAATACTATCTTTAGTCAATCCACCCAAAATCCAATCCTACATAAATACCTAAAATACACTTGGTTTTTAACGCACCATTTTCAAAGGCGTATTAAACTGACAAAAATAAACGTATCGTATCCAAATTTCTTTTCCAAATATGTTTGAAGTCCATCTTTTACGACATGTACGCGTATCGTTTGTCTTCAATTGTTCTGATATATTCAGAACTGTCCTTACTTCAAAATTACGCCTATCAAAAATTGGCACGAATTTTCCACAAGACCCAATATATATATTTGTATTAAATTAATTTAATTAAAATTTCCGTGTAATATTATACGATAGGAAATTTCGAAGAATTTAATATTCGTGCTACTCTTCGGTTGAATATTAAAATTGATTAAAATTTAAATTTTTAAACCTAAATTTAAATTAAAATTTAATCGCGAGGTAATTATTTTTAAATTCGTATAGAATCGATTCATTTTATTCAGTTT
Organism: Eufriesea mexicana; assembly: GCF_001483705.2. Classification (NCBI taxonomy): domain Eukaryota; kingdom Metazoa; phylum Arthropoda; class Insecta; order Hymenoptera; family Apidae; genus Eufriesea; species Eufriesea mexicana. The sequence goes on from NW_016919092.1 coordinate 262,212, forward strand.
TATAACCGGGGAATTAATATTGCTAATTGTCGTCGTTACAAATTTACGATAGAATCGGACCAAAAGTGGGAATTAATTAAAATTTTTTAATCGCTATTATGATTTTATTCCCGTTGATCGAGATTGTTAATACGAATCGAGGAAAGTTGATATTTAAATGGAAGGAAGGTGGAGAGAATTCCTTATGGAGTCTTCCTTGACACTTGCCTCCTCGCAGATCTTGATTTCGATTTCAATGCTTCCTCGGCAGGATATCTTGGCAAGAAGGTCAAGGACACTGCGGTGAACCTGGATCGAAGTCCTTAAAGGGGAGAGAGTTCTTCCCCATAGAAGGAAAAACCAAGACAAATGGTCTTAAACTGTGAAAGTTATCTTTCTCGTAAAATTCGCGATTGTTTAACCCGTTGGGAACGAATGAGACAATACTCGCGACATCATGCTGTTTTCTCGTTAAATCGAGTACCATTCGCGTTGTATATCACGTGTAAAAATAATTTTATATTTTCATCGTTATTTTCTTTTCTTCGCAATATGTCTGATTTTATTATTTCCATAATACAAACGGTGTTTGCAATTTTTAAAAGTGTCTTTTATTTCAAGAATTTCTGTCGTCTTATTATTTTCATTGTTATTTTTTATTTTATTTTTCTTGTTATTTGAAAGATTTGTTTCATTTTATTATCTCCATCATTGTTTTTGATTTTCTTTTACTTAAAAAATTTCTCTGATTTTATTATTTTTGTTAATGTTCTTGATTTTATTTTCCTGTTTTATTTCAAGAACTTCTGTCGGTTTATTATTTTCATCGTCATTTTTTATTTTATTTTATTTTTCTTGTTATTTGAAGGATTTGTTTCATTTTATTATCTCCATCATTGTTTTTGATTTTCTTTTATTTAAAAAATTTCTCTGATTTTATTATTTTTATTATTGTTCTTTTTTTTATTTTTTGCTGTTTTATTTCAAGAATTTTTGTCGTCTTATTATTTTCGTCGTTATTTTTAATTTGATTTTATTTTTCTCGTTATTTGAAGGATTTGTTTCATCTTATTATCTTCATCAATGTTTTTGCTTCTTAAAAGTGTCTTTTTTATTTAAATAATTGCCATTATTTTATCATTGACTCCATTGTTTTTGATTTCCTTTTATTTGAAAAATTTCTTTGATTTTATTATTTCTATTATTGTTCTTTATTTTATTTTAAGAATTTCTGTTGGTTTATTATTTTCATCCTTATTTTTTATTTTCTTGTTATTTAAAGGGTTTGTCATATTTTATTATTTTCATCTTTGTTTTTGATCTTCTTCTATTTAAAAAGTTTCTTTAATTTTGTTATTTTTATTATTGTTCTTGATTTTCTTTTCCTGCTTTCTGAAATAAATTCTTGAAATTAGAATTTCTACAAAAAAGGTGTTTATTATTTCCTTTGACGTGTCGTGATCTTTAGACTTGCATTTATGTAGGAATTCCAGGAGATGGTCATTGACTCATGTTTGTTACTGTTGTGAATTATTTTGAAATTATTCCGTGTTCTATTACCCACTTTTGTCCATCATGTCTATTCAGTGCTATTAAGTGCCATTTAGTGTTTCTTGAAAAGCGTGTACCAAGAAATAATGTTAATTTAAGTGGAAGATTATGATAATGCTGGTCATTTCGCTTTTTTATTTTAATTACCCGTGTAATTAACTTGCAATTAACGCATGAAAAACATATACATCTGTTCTTTCTTTACCATTTATTTAAAGAATATCTTCACTGTCCGCCATTAGGGAAAAATTCTTCTATTTCTTGTTCATAAAGGATTAACATAACTTACCATTACTTTGTTTGAAATATTACCAATGGCTGCTACTAGAAACCAGCCCTTATGTTCATTGTGTCCTCGCATAATCTCAATATAAGCATCTGCTAGGTATAATAATAATAATTTTTGTATGTATAAATAAAAATTTATATATATAGTTATACTTATAATTATATATATATCAATACTATACACATTCTGATAAAAATTAAGAATAAAAATTAATCAAACGGATTCTTGACTTAATTAAATAAATTACTGATATATATGAATAATATATACACCAAAAATACCAATAACACACACACTTTATCATAGATAAAAATTATAATAATCTACAATACAATTTGCTAATACGAATTCGTTGTGTAAACGAATAAAATAAAATAAAGTAAATTAAATTCATTCTTGACATAATCAAAATCGACTTAAATAAAATACCCCATCTATTAATTACCAAATAAGTACCAAATAAAAATCATTTTTAATCACGAAGATTCGAATATTCCATTAAAATTTTCTACGCTAAAGGAAAAACTTGCCAATGGATTAAACCAATAATCTCAACCCATAAAAATTCCGAAGAAAATTTAATTTAGCAAAAATCTTCGAAGAGATCACAAAGTTTCGTTTCGATTTCATAAAAATTCCGTGGAAACTGTGCATATTGGCGAAAAATTTCCACGACACTTCGAGTTTTCCGTTTCGTTCCATTCCAACGAACCTAACATTCCGTTTAAACCGCGTGTACACGTATCAGTAACATACTGGTCGGAAGAAATTATCCCACGAACGGCGCGGAACGAACAATGCAAAAACGAGTTTCCCTAATTACGAGATGAAAACGATGATCCACTGTCCCGCGTTTTATGCGTTTTCTTCGAGCGGCCGTTTGTTCGCGATACACGCGAACAATATACACAGTGGAACGAGCTGAAAAATTAACAGATCGTTAAACATGGAAACAACTGGAAGTTAAAACGCTGCAATTAGTCCGTGACTCATCTAATTCGCAGTTCCTTGCTCCGCAAATCGTTCCCTTCACTCATTACCGATTTTTCCCCGGAAAATCTCATTTTCTCGCTAGTTATCGATTTTGGATCATAGGTCGATCACGGTTTTCAATTGTTTCATCCGATTTTCATCATTGCATCGCTTATGGTTGGAGGAAAGGGTTCTCTCATGATGAGAAGGGGTAAATGGAAGAGAGGTTTTTGGATAATTATACATTTTTGTTTGGGAATTCGATTCTTTCGAGGATTATTTAGATTTTGGTAATTATTTATTTATATTTTTGTGGGATTCTAGTTAATATGGATTTAAAAATTTAAATATTATATATGGATATATATTATGAATTTTTATTTGGAAAGTTGATTCTTTCGAGGATTATTTAGATTTTGGTAATTATTTATTTATATTTTTGAGGAATTTTGATTAATATCGATTTAAAAATTTAAATATATATGGATATATATTATGGATTTTTATTTGGAAAGTTGATTCTTTCAAGGATTATTTAGATTTTGGTAATTATTTATTTATATTTTTGAGGGATTTTGGTTAATATGTAATTTATGTGAGGGAATTTAGGATAACGAGGAAGGATTAAATGGAAGAAGAGCGGGGGTTGTGGATTGATACTGATTTTTATTAGGAAATTTGCTTATTCCAGAATTATTTAGATTTTAATAATTATTAATCATGATTTGTGTGATTCTTCATTTCTTAACACCAATTTATTACGCTCTTCTCTCTATTTTTCCCCAAAAATCGTCGATGTATTCTTCGTCTAATAAAAAATGGCACACAGAGAGACGACAAACTGCAAGAAAACCAGAGAAAATCGACTACTCGTCGATTCTCCCAATAACTACAACTTTTCCTCGGAAAATAGCCTGTATCCATCACCGTCGATCTTCGAGCAAGATTTCCAATTCTCCCACGGGCGTTGTCCGTCAGAAGAAAAATGGCACTTGTAGAGATGGCGGAAACAGGGAGAATAACTTCTTCGTATCGTTTCACCGAGTAATTACGAATCTGCTCTGCGGAAAATTCGCTGGCTGACTATAATCGATCACCGCGAATGATTTCAGGCGATTTTTATCAGTGTTTACGCGAAAGGAAATGGCACAGGGAGAAGCAGGTGAACGCGAGTGGAATAAATTCGCTAATTCGCGCGGGAAAAGGGTGGCGAGGTAAAAACTTGCACCGTTGCGGTATAATTGTCAGTCAGGGAGCTTAATTGCTCCGTGCTGCTTTTGTTTATTTGCATTTCACCAGCCGCTCTTGAGAGTTTTACGACCCTCGATGGATCTTCCGACGCGGACGCGATTAAGTTTTACCGCGGCGTATCGTGATCGCTGTGGGGAAAATTTTGATCGAAGGATCGCGTGGTTGTGTGGACAGGAAGTTATGGTGTGTTATTCGAAAGGCGGAATGCGAGAAATATATAG